>NC_135232.1:744914270-745099270 GCF_051348905.1 Ranitomeya variabilis | reverse complement strand
TGTGTTCCTTACTGTCCATAAGAGCACCACCCTCTTACAAATATTACATCAGAATTCATGTATCCGCCATATTCCCTCATGTGTTTGCAGGGAGTATAATACTGGGGTCATCACCTCATATTACAGATGATAGGAGCACATTCACCTCAGACATTGTATACTAGTGTAGTGTCTTCTCCTACATCATGTATGGGATCAATATTACCTCAGAAATTCATGTAGCAGCCATGTTCCCTCGTGTGCCTGCTACTGCTTACCTCACACACTGCAGAGACAGCTCCTGTGTGACCTCCCTGCAGACATGGCTGATATATCACACATTACTGCTGTATTACACAGTATTCATGAGCTTTGGGTGCTGCTGACAGTATAATATCGGAAACAAGGGCTGCAGATATCTGCCATGACACACATACAGTATCTACCATTACTATGGAGGAGCTGGGCAGTCACATGTACTAGACACTGGTGAGAGAGGAGCAGTTGGGGGATGGTATATGTATGATAGGACAGAGCATGGGCACATGCAGTGTCTGCCATTACTATGGTGGAGCTGGGAAGTCACATACTGTATATTAGACACTGATGAGAGGGGAGTAGTCGGGGGGATGGTATATGTATGATAGGACAGAGCATGGACACATACAGTGTCTGCCATTACTATGCTGGAGCTGGGCAGTCACATGTACTAGAGACACTGGTAAGAGGGGATCAGTCGGGGGATGGTATATGTATGATGAGAAGCTGTACTCCATTTCAGTGCAGTGTATACTGACCCTGCTGTGTGCTGATTATCCTCCCCACCCTTACCATTTATGGAGTCTGGTGACCTGTATGTGACTTTATCTCTGCTATATACTGATGACGCTGTGTATACAGATCCTGTGTATCCAGGTTATTCTCTTGACTATATATGTGATATCTATGTACAGGCTCCATCCCTGTGCTGTATACTTATCATGTATACAGATCCTGTGGTACTGGTTATCACTCCTTACTCTGTTTTATATGGATCATGCTGTGTATACAGAGCCTGTCACTCTAGGTTATTTTCCTTGCTGTACATATAATCTGTACAGCGAGGAAAATAACATATAATCTGTACAGTCTGTACTTCCAGCTCAGTGCTTTTTTTATGTAGCTATGGCAGTCTTTAGTCCTCTTATATGACATGCTGTCCTGCCTGATGTATCCATCCTGTTTCTGTATATTGTCTCCCTCATATATTTGCAGGATTGGTGTACAGTCATGGCCAAAAGTTTTGAGAATGACACCAAAATTATATTTTCACATGATCTGCTGCCCTCTGGTTTTTATTAGTGTTTGTCTGATGTTTATATCACATACAGAAATATAATTGCAATCATATTATGAGTACCAATAGGTTATATTGACAGAATGAGTTAATGCAGCAAGTCAATATTTCAAGTTGACCCTTCTTCTTCAAGACCTCTGCAATTCTCCCTGGCATGCTCTCAATCAACTTCTGGACCAAATCCTGACTGATAGCAGTCCATTTTTGCATAATCAATGCTTGCATTTTGCCAGAATTTGTTGGTTTTTGTTTGTCCACCCGTCTCTTGATGATTGACCACAAGTTCTCAATGGGATTAAGATCTGGGGAGTTTCCAGGCCATGGACCCAAAATCTCTATGTTTTGTTCCATAAGCCATTTAGTTATCATTATCACCTTTGCTTTATGGCAAGGTGCTCCATCATGCTGGAAAAGGCATTGTTGGGCGCCAAACTGCTCTTGGACGGTTGGGAGAAGTTGCTCTTGGAGGACATTCTGGTACCATTCTTTATTCATGGCTGTGTTTTTAGGCAAGACTGTGAGTGAGCCGATTCCCTTGGCTGAGAAGCAACCCCACACATGAATGGTTTCAGGATGCTTTACAGTTGGCATGAGACAAGACTGGTGGTAGCGCTCACCTCTTCTTCTCCGAATAAGCTGTTTTCCAGATGTCCCAAACAATCGAAAAGGGGATTCATCAGAGAAAAATGACTTTGCCCCAGTCCTCAGCAGTCCACTCCCTGTACCTTTTGCAGAATATCAGTCGGTCCCTGATGTTTTTTCTGGAGAGAAGTGGCTTCTTTGCTGCCCTCCTTGAAACCAGGCCTTGCTCAAAGTGTCTCCGCCTCACAGCGCGTGCAGAAGCACTCACACCAGCCTGCTGCCATTCCTGAGCAAGCTCGGCACTGCTGGTAGTCCGATCCCGCAGCTGAAACAGTTTTAAGATACGGTCCTGGCGCTTGCTGGTCTTTCTTGGGCGCCCTGGAGTCTTTTTGACAACAATGGAAGCTCTCTCCTTGAAGTTCTTGATGATGCGATAGATTGTTGACTGAGGTGCAATCTTTGTAGCTGCGATACTCTTCCCTGTTAGGCCATTTTTGTGCAGTGCAATGATGGCTGCACGTGTTTCTTTAGAGATAACCATGGTTAACTGAAGAGAAACAATGATACCAAGCACCAGCCTCCCTTTAAAGTGTCCAGTGATGTCATTCTTACTTAATCATGACTGATTGATCGCCAGCCCTGTCCTCATCAACACCCACACCTGTGTTAATGGATCAATCACTAAAACGATGTTAGCTGCTCCTTTTAAGGCAGGACTGCAATGATGTTGAAATGTGTTTTGGGGGTTAAAGTTCATTTTCTGGGCAAATATTGACTTTGCATGTACAGTAATTGCTGTTTAGCTGATCACTCTGACATTCAGGGGTATATGCAAATTGCCATTAGAAAAAATGAAGCAGTAGACTTTGGAAAAATTAATATTTGTCTCATTCTCAAAATTTTTGTCCATGACTGTATACCCACCAAGGGCTTATTTTATATCACCTAAGATGGTAGATAGCACAGGCCTGAGCGGATTACCTGGAGCCTTATCATATATGTTTTATCATATATAAAATAAATATTTGGTGAGTAACTCAGCACATGGCGGGCAGTGAATGGGCACTAATAACTCAGCACATGGCAGGGCGGGGAGTGGGTACTAATAACTCTGCACATGGAGGGGCAGTGAGTGGGCACTAATGACTGCACATGGAGGGGTGGTGAGTGGGAACTAATAACTCTGCACATGTCGGGGTGGTGAGTGGGCACTAATAACTCAGTACATGTTGGGGCAGTGAGTGGGCAATATGCCTATGCTAGGTGCACTTGAGCTGGTGGAAGCTGCTAGGGGTAAAATCAAGTGCATTAACACAAAGGGCAATATGCCTATTCCAGGTGCCCTTGAGCGGGTGGGAGCCGCTAAGGGTAAAGTCAAGCGTATTAACACAAAGGGCATTATGCCTATTCCTGGTGCCCTTGAGTCAGTGGGAGCTTCTCATTTATTGTTACAGCATATAACACAGCATTGCCCATCACTGCCTATATCTGACCTCATGATGGGATATTTTCCTGTCCCAACCTGTTGTATACCTTGGTTGTAATCTCTAACATATATGTATATACATGGTGTTTCATCTTCACTTATCCCACATCTTATACATTTCAGGAACTGAATAAAAAAAATGTTTGTGGGGGTAATGAGTTCCAAAAATTAGTGTTTAGTGAAAGATACCTACTTTTTCAATTAAACTTCACAAAAAGCTGTCATGTGGATACACTGTGTGAGATAGCGCTTACTGCATGTGTTGGGGGACACTCGCTTAGCAACGGGACTCAGTCACACAGGCACATTTTTCTCACAAAAACAGTCCATGCGGTTTATTATGGCATCATAAACCAGGTCATGCACAGTCCATTACACATCATGGAACACAATAGGCACCAACAGATGACGTTTAGTTGCGGCTTTAACTTAGATACTTCTTATACAGCTTTAACTCACAGTTCAGACACTACACCCGCCAGCCCTCCTTGACTAGCTCCCGGGGGCTGTCCATACGCTGTATCAATGTCTCTAGTCATATAGCACACACAACATTGATTCGTAGTCTCTAAACATGCTGGACCTTACTTCGTCCAGTTACCCTGGGAGACCACACAGTTCATTACTGACCCCCTGTCAGTGCACACAGTTCCCCATACTCTGGGTTACCTTCCAGGAGCTCCTGCTCTACACGCTGACTCCTGTTCGTCTTCTCCCTCTCAGGGAAGTTGCCGACCTTGGATCACCATCTTGGACAATGCCTTGCTTACTAGGCCACCTGACAGTCCAGATCCTCAGACAGGCTTTATCTCCCCCAGTGCAGTGCCGTTGCAGACTCTGCATCCACTCCTTCCCATGCGCTCTTCAAGAATCCTACTCCCAGGACTTCCAACACAGGTTGCTCTCTTCAGGATGTCCTACTCCCTGGAATTCCAACACAGGCCACTCAGTGCACTATTCAGGATGTCCGTCCCCACCTGGGACCGTCCAACACACAAGTCTCTTGCGTGCTATTCAGGGATTCGATCCTACTCCCTGGATCTCCCAACACCCCAGTCTTCCAGACCCATGGCCTCTCAATGCACTGTTCAGGGATCCGGTCCACACACAGGACCTCCCAACACACAAGCCATCCAGGATCTCACACAGTCTCCGTTACAGAGACCACTACACCTCCATGTGACCACACCATGGTCACATTATGTAGTTGTAACCACTCCCATAGATGGGAGTTGTGTGTGGCTAGTTCGACCCGCCCAGCTCTCATAAATAGCCCTGTAAGCCTCCCTTCATAATTATACAAACACTTGTGGGACTACAGGTCCCATAACAACATTACTTCAGGCTTACAGCGCAGACTCCCTCTGCGACACATATCGGCCATTTACAACTCTGCCAGTCACTGTTTCACCATCATTATAACCACAGATACGCCTCCATGCATATCCTGAGGAGCACACACAGGGCCCACAAACTGCAACAGGGGTCACTGCATCACAACTGTTACTGGTCATTATATGTACCTATGTAATACATATTAAAAAAAGTTACCTATAATTTGGTCAGTAGGGGTAACCATCTTGGATATGGACCCCTAGTTTGGATAGGTGCCCATCACAGTATGACCCCCTGGTGTGGAGGGGTAATTATCTCAGGTATGGGCCCCTGGTGTAAAGGGGTAACCATCTCGTGTAGAGCCCCTAGTGTGAAGGGGTATCCATCTCAGGTATGGCCCCCTGGTGTGGAGGGGTAACCATCTTGGGTATTGCCCCCTAGTGTGGAGGTGTGACAGTCATGATATGGCCCCCTGGTCTTCAGAAGCATTTATATCTTATAAGACGCTGTTAGAGTAAAGTCCCTGGGGTCACGGCAATCATATTTTGCTTGCCTACAGAATAAATTGGCTCCTCCAGCTAGAAACAGCGGCTGGATGGGAGAATAAAAAAAGGAAGGCATGCTTTTCAATACAATCTGTAGATTGAAGGACCCTCTTTTTTTCACGTCACTTGAGAATTCAGAGGTACGGAGTTTGTTTATATTAACCAACTCCTGTTTCTTTCAAGGTTGTCATCTGGACAATGCAGTAACCTAGTGCATTAAACCGAAGAGCAATGTACCTAATCAGGGTGCCCTTGAGTCAGTGGGAGTGACTAAGGGTAAAGTAATCAAGTGCATTAACACAACAGGCAATATGCCTATTCCTGGTGCCCTTGAGCCAGTGGGAGCGGTAAAGGGTAAAGTAATCAAGTGCATTAACACAAAGGACAATATGCCTATTCCTGGTGCCCTTGAGCCTGTGGGAGCGGTTAAGGGTAAAGTAATCAAGTGCATCAACACAAAGGGCAATATGCCTATTCCTGGTGCCCTTGAGCCAGTCGGAGCGGCTAAGGATAAAATCAAGTGCATTAACACCAAGGGCAATATGCCTATTCTAGGTGCCCTTGAGCCAGTGGGAGCTGCTAAGGGTAAAGTAATCAAGTGCATTAACACCAAGGACAATATGCCTATTCCCGGTGCCCTTAAGCTAGTGGGAGCGGCTATGGGTAAAGTAATGAACTTTATTAATACAAGTGCCAGAAAAACAATTAACAATGGTGTGGCAGGGTTATTAATGATGCCTTCATAGACTTTTTCTGCTATAGGTTTATTTCAGTTGCTATGTCCAAATATTATGAAAGTTATTTAACCCCTTAGTGATGACCAAGCCAATTTTTACAATTTTGACCACTGTCATTTTATGAAGCTATAGCTCTGGAACACTTCAACATATCCCACTGATTCTGAGAATGTTTTTTCATGACATATTGCACTTCATGTTAGGGGTAACATTTCTTTGATATTACTTGCTTTTATTTATGAAAAAAACTGAAATTTGGCAAAATTTTGAAAATTTTGCAATTTTCAAACTTTTAATTTTTGTGCCCTTAAATCAGAGAGTGGTGTCACACAAAATAGTTAATAAATAACATTTCCCACATGGCAACTTTACATCAGCATAATTTTGGAACATTATTTTTTCTGTTAGGACATTATAAAGGTTAAAAGGTTGACCAGCGATTTCTCATTTTTCCAACAAAATTTACAAAACCATTTTTTTAAGGACCACATCACATTTGAAATGAGTGTGGGGGTCAATATAACAGAAAATACCCAAAAGTAACACTATTCTAAAAACTGTACCTTTCAAGGTGCACATTACCACATTCCAGAAGTTTATTAACCCTTCAGGTGCTTCACGAAAACTAAAGCAATGTGGAAAAAAAATGAACATTTTACTTTTTTTCACAAAAAATTTATTTTGGAACCAAACTTTTTTATTTTCACAAGGGTATCAGGAGAAAATGGACCACAAAATTTGTTGTGCAATTTCTCCTGAGTACGCCAATACCTTGTATGTGGTGGAAAGCGACTGATTGGACACATGGCAGGGCTTAGAAGGGAGGGAGCACCGTTTGACTTTTTGAACGCAAAATTGGCTGGAATCAATGGTGGGTATCATGTCGCGTTTGGAGACCCCTGATGTACCTAAACAGTGGAAAGCCCTTAATTCTAACTCCAACCCTAACACAACCCTAACCCCAACACACCCCTAATCCCAACCCTATCTGTAATCCCAACCATAACCCTAACCACGACCATAACTGTTGTGAATTCCGTTCTGGAGCTCCCTCCTGTGGTTGCTAATGGTATTTTTGTGGGTTCTGCCCTTGGGCTCCCTCTGGTGGTTTCGAGTGGAACTGCTGCTCCGTTAGGTAGCTGTAGCAGCTGCCATCACTGATCGCCTTGCCTGGGTTTGTTATTTAAACCTGCTCTGGGCTTTAGTTCATGCCAGCTGTCAATGTCTTAGGTTTGATTTGGTTCTCTCCTTGGATTTCTCATATGGCCTGTCCTTGTCAGCAAAAGATAAGTTCTGCTAGTTCTTGTTTGTCCATTTGCTTTGGACATTATTGCTTTGCAAATATGTCTATTTTTGTCCAGCTTGTCACTATGTCATATTCAGGCTAGCTGGAAGCTCTGGGAAGCAGATTTGCCCCTCCACACCGTGAGTCGGTGTGGAGTTCATTTTTTGTAAACTCTGCGTGGATTTTTGTAGTTTTTAATACTGACCGCACAGTGTCCTTTTCTCTCTGTCTATCAAGTTTAGTATTGGCCTCCTTTGCTGAAAACTGATTTCATTTCTGTGTATGTCATTTCCCTCTCTACTCACAGCCAATATTTGTGGGGGGCTGTCTTTCCTTTTGGGGTTTTCTCTGAGGCAAGATAGCTTTCTATTTCCTTCTTTGGGGTAGTTAATTCTTAGGCTGTGAAGAGGTATCTAGGGAGAGTCAGGAACATCCCACGGCTATTCCTAGTGTTGTTGTTAGGATTAGGGATTGCGGTCAGTAGAGATACCACCTCCTCAGAGCTCGTCCCATGTTGCGTTTTAGCCACCAGGTCATATCGGTGTGGCCTCTTAACCACCAGGTCATAACATATAACCCTAACTCCAGCACCACAACCCTAACCCCAACAAAATCCTAACCTCAACCCTAGTCCTAGCTCTAACCCTAGCTCCAATCCTAACCCTAGCTATAGCCCCAACCCTAACCCTAGCCCCATCCCTAGCTTTAACACAACCATAACCCTAGCGCTAGCCCCAACCCTATCCCTAATGCAAAATAGAAATAAATACTTTTTTTATTTTATTGTTTTTACCTAACTAAGGGGGTGATAAAAGGGGGTTTGATTTACTATTTTTTTATTCTGATCACTGTGATAGGGTCTATCACAGTGATCAAAATAAACCAGTAGCAAAAATCTATTGTTGCCGGGTGCCGGCCGGTAGATCTCGGTGGGTGCACTGCGCATGCGCCCACCATTTTTTTCCCGGAAGAAGCTGAGGGCCGGGGCCCATTTCTCTGTCCTCTGATGTGCTAGATCATATCAGAGGAGAGAGAAATAAATTGGAAACTGGACTTTTTTTTTAAAATTTTCCGGTGCTGGAGTGTACTATAACTTTATTTCTCAGCGCTGCTAAAAAGCGTCACTGAGGAATATGTACCTTTAACTGCCGCCGTTAAAAGGTGTATCCGGCGGTTGTTAAGGGGTTAATGGTCGGTTACAATGTTGATGTTATATTGTGTATAGCTTTTAATTACTCCCTATTTATAATATCTTTCTCTTTATATACAGTACAGACCAAAAGTTTGGACACACCTCATTTAAAGATTTTTCTGTATTTTCATGACTATGAAAATTGTAAATTCACACTGAAGGCATCAAAACTATGAATTAACACATGTGGAATTATATACTTAACAAAAAGTGTGAAACAACTGAAAATATGTCTTATATTCTAGGTTCTTCAAAGTAGCCACCTTTTGCTTTGCTGACTGCTTTGCACACTCTGGGCATTTTCTTGATGAACTTCAAGAGGTAGTCACCGGAAATGGTTTTCACTTCACAGGTGTGCCCTGTCAGGTTTAATAAGTGGGATTTCTTGCCTTATAAATTTGGTTGGGACCATCAGTTGTGTTGTGCAGAAGTCTGGTGGATACACAGCTGATAGTCCTACTGAATAGACTGTTAGCTACTTTTTTCTTGCCATAATACAAATTCTAAGCAAAGAAAAACCAGTTGCCATCATTACTTTAAGAAATGAAGGTCAGTCAGTCCGAAAAATTGGGAAAACTTTGAAAGTGTCCCCAAGTACAGTTGCAAAAACCATCAAGCGCTACAAAGAAACTGGCTCACATGAGGACCGTCCCAGGAAAGGAAGACCAAGAGTCACCTTTGCTTCTGAGGATAAGTTTATCTGAGTCACCAGCCTCAGAAATCGCAGGTTAACAGCAGTTCAGAATAGAGATCAGGTCAATGCCACACAGTTCTAGCAGCAGACACATCTCTACAACAACTGTTAAGAGGAGACTTTGTGCAGCAGGCCTTCATGGTAAAATAGCTACTAGGAAATCACTGCTAAGGACAGGCAACAAGCAGAAAAGACTTGTTTGGGCTAAAGAACACAAGGAATGGACATTAGACCAGTGGAAATCTGTGCTTTGGTCTGACGAGTTCAAATTTGAGATCTTTGGTTCCAACCACTGTGTCTTTGTGCGACGCAGAAAAGGTGAACGGATGTGCAGTGCCCCAGAGTCCTGGTCATTGCAGTACTGATGCTCCCCCGCTAAGGGGGGCTATGGTACGTCTGATGGCACTGAAGGAGTTCACCTGACCAGGTATCACAGACACCAATACACTTCACAGTCTGGCCTCCAGGGGGAGCTAAGGGTGCTATGTATTAGGCCACTCCTCACAATCTGGTAAAACTGGGGGTTAGAGAGGAAGTTAGTCAGAAGCTGACTGGGTTGGAACTAGGCAACATCCTGTGGCAGAGGGTGTTGCAGGGGAAGATTCAGGGGGGTCCCTGTCAGGGGTGGGATCCTGACAGAAGCCTAGCGAACAGAAAGAACGTTACTGGACCGCGCCTGCACTTCACCGCGGCGGTACCCCAAGAAAGGACAAGAAGCGAGGTTTATTGTGCTGAGTGAGAAACGAGATCAACGCAACAAGGAGAAACACCAGTAGGAGTCATGCTGTAAGACGAGGCAACATCCTACTGAGGCGCGTAGCCGGTGGCCGGAACGCCGAGGAAGTATTGAGCTCAAGGCCTTACTTCAAACCTACGGCAGGACAGTCAGTTATAGGCGGGTTGTCTCACCCAAAATCACCTAAACAGACACAGGGGGCAACATCTGGAGAGGGGCGACTCTAGGGTCCCCGAAGACCTCCGAGCCTACCAGTCATACGGGTGCGTCCTAGCCATATCATTTGGGGGACGAAACAGAACATCATAATCGAGTTGTGAGGGAACTTCAGAAACAGACACAACAGTTGTGAGGACTATCCCGTAAGCACAGCAGGGAAGGACTACAACACACAAGCGCTAGAAGGTAGGCACAGATTTCCACCTGCAAAGGGAACTCTGGAGGTGCCATCGGACCGGCTGGACTCACGCAGCCCGGTTAACCGTATTTCGGACTGAGGATCCGGAAGCCTTCAGTAAAGAGGTAAAGAGACTGCAACCTGGTGTCCTTGTTATTTACTGTGACCGACACCACACCACAACAGCATCACTCTCCACCTTCATTGGACGCCCCTCAGCAGGGTCACGGGCCGGGTCCAGCCACCGTGACAACCCCAGAACTTAGACAGAGAGGCCCGGTACCGGGTACCCCTCGGCCCTGCGGCAGTGGAGGCGCTCCAGATGGACTCTAGATGCCTGGTTCCCACCGTGAAGCATGGAGGAGGAGGTGTGATGGTGTGGGGGTGCTTTGCTGGTGACACTGTTGGGGATTTATTCAAAATTGAAGGCATACTGAACCAGCATGGCTATCACAGCATCTTGCAGTGGCATGCTATTCTATCCAGTTTGCGTTTAGTTGGACCATCATTTATTTTTCAACAGGACAATGACCCCAAACACACCTCCAGGCTCTGTAAGGGCTACTTGACCAAGAAGGAAAGTGATGACCTGTCCTCCACAGTCACCAGACCTGAACCAAATCGAGATGGTTTGGGGTGAGCTGGATCGCAGAGTGAAGGCAAAAGGGCCAGCAAGTGCTAAGCATCTCTGGGAACTCCTTCAAGATTGTTGGAAGACCATTCCCGGTGACTACCTCTTGAAGCTCATCAAGAGAATGCCAAGAGTGTGCAAAGCAGTCATCAAAGCAAAAGGTGTCTACTTTGAAGAACCTAGAATATTAGACATAATTTCAGTTGTTTCACACTTTTTTGTTAAGTATATAATTCCACATGTGTTAATTCATAGTTTTGATGCCTTCAGTGTGAATGTACAATTTTCATAGTCATGAAAATACAAAAAATCTTTAAATGAGAAGGTGTGTCCAAACTTTTGGTCTGTACTGTATACTCATCACTTTTCGGGTAGTAGTAATAAGTGGTTTAAGAAATTATTACTGCACAGCTACTGTACATAATGGTGGTTCCTAGAACCCAAAACTGTAATTGGTGAATTATTAGAGCTGGCTACAATACATGCAGTATAATAGTTAATGAGGCATGACAGATGTCATTATACAGGTAGTCAGACTGTGGCTGCCACCTTTATTATAGTTTACTTTCCACATTCCCCATTATGGGATCCTCATTGCAGGATGTTGAGCGACTGTTATTTCGCTTTAGTTACCGTATTATAGATCATAATTTGGTAGAGTTGCATTGATAAAATTATTCTGTCGGAGCTCTGGAATTTTGTTACTTGTATGCACAGTCTTTCCATAGCATATAGAACTGGTTGGTGGCTTTATTTGGCATGGTTGATGGTGGTCGAGTCCATTTAAGGTGTCAAATGGCCTGTTTGGCGGCTGTTTAGGAGTCAGGTGGAAGTTGCAGTCAGGTTAAGGTGGACTCATTTTAACTAATAGAGGATGTAAAACCTCATGGTGGTGAGCAGGCTCGGCTTTGGTGGCCAGCCTCAAGGACGTTGTAATAGTAACATCAATCAGGGGAGGGCACAGTGGTTAAGCACAGGAGTGAGGATAATAGGGTCATTGGTGCCCTGAAAATTTACTGGCTCTGCTTGAATGGAAAGCCAGTGCGTGCCGCCCCTTTATGGCTGTTTATCCTGGTGCCGCTCCTTTATGGCTGTCTGTCCTGGTGGTGTATGTCAGACAGCTAGTGGTATCACAGTACTTGTGAATCCCAATGTACTAGCACTTCACCTAACGTCTACTTTGATTGTTTTAATCCTGTGATTTAAATAAAGCTGTGGCCATTTTGACAACCAAAATAATGTATTTTGTGTATTTATTCCAGTGCCTAGGTTTACTGTAGTTATGGTTGTTTTAAGATGGAGCGAGGATCCGTCCCATATCCAAAAGTCACGGTTATGCCGGAACACGCCTTATAATCAGAACCAAATATTTGTTTTGGGTATGTGTGGCTGCGGGGATCCGATTTTCTCCGAACCCATAAATAGAGCAAACCGTTATTGTTCTCTGTAGTCGTCCACAGCTCGGAAGTCTGGGACAGCTCACCAGACTCTGCTTAGTCTGCTACTGACATTTTTTTCGCTTGTCTCTTTTGGTTGATTTTGGATGCTGGACAGGTGGTTGAGTGTTGGAGAATCCAGTACTGACCACAGCTTCCCAGGCCTCTGTGGAGTCGTACAAGGGAAATAGCAGTAATATTTGTAGAGCACTTTAGAAGTCATGTCATTCTCACTGACCGCAGTGAAAAAACATCTTATTAATGATACGGGTGTCGGAGTCCTACATACTTTGCTGCACACCTGACAAACTAAACTATTGAACCTGGGGTAGCCACAGTATACTTTTCATTGGCCCAGGCAAATCAATTATTGCAAAAGAGCAAGGAGCTTCTTTATTTGTTCCTCGTTCCAGGGCCGGTTTTAGGCTAAGTGGGGCCCTGGGCAAAAGTTTAAAATGGCTGGGACAGAATAATCACTATTAGATCAATCTGTCCCCATGCAGTATCATATTATCAGCAGCAGATCTGCCGTTTACACCGGTGATCTGCTGCTGAGAACAATGATTTTTGTTCCGACCTAAACAATCCAATCACTCAATGAATATGCAGCATTTTGCTTGTTTAGTATAATGCACACCATAGTCCTCCACATAGTATAATGCACCCCATAATATAATGCGCCCCATAGTTCTCCACATAGTATAATGCACCCCATAGTCCTCCATATAGTATAATGCACCTCACAGTCCTCCATATAGTATAATGCACTCAACGGTCCTACACATAGTATAATGCACCCCACAGTCCTATACCTAGTATAATGCACCCCACAGTCCTCCACATAGTATAATGTGCCCCACAATTCTCCATATAGTATAATGTGCACCACAGTCCTCGATATTGTATAATGCACACCCCATAGTCCTCCATATAATATAATGTGCCCCATAGTCTGCCATATAATATAATGTGCCCCATAGTCCTCCATATAGTATAATACACTCCTCATAATCCTCTATATATTAAAATACACTCCTCAGTCCACCGTATAGTATAATGCACCCCCCATAGTCCTCTATGTAGTACAATTCACCTCACATAGTATAATGCAACCCATAGTTTTTCATATAGTATAATGTATTCCCCATAGTCCTTGAAACAGTATAACACAGGTCCCATGTAGTACATATAGTATAATGCACTGCCCATAGTCTGATATGGTATAATGCAGCCCCATATACTATAATGCAGCCACCCCATAGAGTATAATGCATCTGTAGCGCCCCCACTGCCACAGGGCCGAGGGGTACCCGGTACCAGGCCTCTGAGTCTCTGTTCTGGGGTTGTCACGGTGGCTAGACCCGGCCCGTGACCCTGCTGAGGGGTGTACAATGAAGGTGGAGGTATGGTGATGATGTTGTGGTGTGGTGCAGGTCGCAGTAAATAACGAGGACACCAGGTTGCAGTCTCTTTACCTCTTTACTGAAGGCTTCAGGATCCTCAGTCCGGAATACGGTTAACCAGGCTGCGCAAGTCCGGCCGGTCCGATGGCACCTCCAGAGTTCCCTTTGCAGGTGGAAATCTGTGCCTACCTTCTAGCGCTTGTGTGTTGTGGTCCTCCCCTGCTGTGCTTACGGTATAGTCCCCACAACTGTTGTGTCTGTTTCTGAAGTTCCCTCACAACTCGATTATGATGTTCTGCTTCGTCCCCCAGTTGATATGGCTAGGACGCACCCGTATGACAGGTAGGCTCGGAGGTCTTTCGGGACCCTAGAGTCACCCCTCTCCAAATGTTGCCCCCTATGTCTTCTTAGGTGATTTGAGTGAGACAGCCCGCCTATAACTGACTGTCCTGCCGTAGGTTTGAAGTAAGGCCTGGAGCTCAATACTTCCTCGGCGTTCCGGCCACCGGCTACGCGCCTCAGTAGGATGTTGCCTCGCCTTACAGCACGACTCCTACTGGTGTTTCTCCTTGTTGCGTTGATCTCGTTTCTCACGCAGCACAATAAACCTCGCTTCTTGTCCTTTCTTGGGGTACCGCCGCGATGAAGTGCAGGCGCGGTCCCGTAACGTTCTCTCTGTTCGCTAGGCCTCTGTCAGGATCCCACCCCTGACAGGGACCCTCCTGAATCTTCCCCTGCAACACCCTCTGCCACAGGATGTTGCCTGGATCCAACCCAGTCAGCTTCTCCCTAACTTCCTATCCAACCCCCAGTTTTACCAGATTGTGAGGAGTGGACTAATACATAGCACCCTTAGCTCCCCCTGGAGGCCAGACTGTGAAGTGTATTGGTGTCTGTGATACCTGGTCAGGTGAACTCCTTCAGTGCCATCAAACGTACCATAGCCCCCCTTAGCGGCGGAGCATCACTACTGCAACAACCAGGACTCTGGGGCGCTGCACTCCCCCCCAGTTAAATCCAGTACTCCTGGACTGGGAAGAAAACAACAATACATGTCAGCAAAAAGACATACAATTTTGAAATGCGATAACAATAAGCAGATTTGAACAGAGCTTCCCTTTATGGGAGGTGAGGACACTTGAACGTTACAAACATGGTTAAATACTTTAAATAACATGCTATAAATAACTTTTCTGACCCAACCAGGTATTCTACTAAGTGCAAATTTTTGAACAATAACTTAACATTGCCTTTAAGGACGTACTCGCTAAATCCACTAAAGTCCTTCTTATAAAACACTATAAGGCTAATCAACTTTTCTTCATTTTCCATCTTTACATCTGCAGGACCGCCTGTCTATCTGCCCCAGGCCTACTGCCTCTCGTTCTGTTGCAGGACCGCCCCTTTCCGCCCGGGCCTACTGCCTTTCAGCTACTATACACAGTATAGAACTTATCAACCTTCTCTCAGTTCAAGATCACCGAGCCATCTCTGTATGGCTCCTAGGAGGACTCACCGACTAACCCCATCCGGGTTCACTTCCTGTCCTCATTCTTCTAGCAACATCATTAAACATTTCTCACAATTAACTAGCTCACTACATATAACTCTCATATGTAAGCATTATTAGTACTTCCTTTCAAAGCATCATCATTCTGCAAGTGCTATGGATGAACGTTCCCTTTAAGAAGGGACCAAGTCTCTATGAGGTAGTGCAACTTCTCAAGCTGCAAGTCCGCATGCAGCAAGGACTCCGGTACTGCTTCAAGGAACAGTTTCTTCGCAAAGAGTCCTTTTCTTTGTAAAAACCAGTAGAGGGCACCTTTAAGAAGGTGCAAACTATTTACAATAAGTTTGTAATCATGCAGTGTTCATGATCCAGCAGTTCTTTTCAACAATGATGAACAAGAAACAAAAGCAAAAAGGCAAAAGTAGGGATCCCGGGTAAACTAAGGGATCCCTTTAAGAGTTAACCCTAGTCGGGTTTAAAGCAGCAAAAAGCAGGGAAACAAACAGTTAACTATTTACATGTTCAGGTTTCCGAGGTTTAGTTGGACGGCTTCCAGGGCTGCACCTGGCACTTAACCCCTCTTGGCCTGGGAAAAGTGAGGTCCAGGGTTACACCCAGTGCTGGACAAACGCCGTTAATCTGTCTTTCAAGTACAGTGAAATCATGCGCAGCGATGGAGGTCTGCGCAGCTTGAGTATGGGCATTTGCTGCAGCAGAGGTAGCGGCTGCTGCAAGATCAGTCACTGGAACGGAGTCAGCAGCTGTGGCACTAGCAGTCACTGGAGTGGTGTCGGTCGTCAGGGCAGGGTCGTCCTTCATACCTGCTTCAGATGCGGTCCCTCCGGTGCCGATCTGCTCCGTCCCCGCTGGGATCTGGAACACTGGTTGCAGGGCCTTGCGCTGCGGCGTTGTCATCTCCGTTTGCGGCATCTCGCTTTCCGGCAGGGCCTTGCTTCCTGGCTTCGGAGTGCTGGAACTTCTTTCCTGCTCCGGACCAGACGAGGCTGCCGACAGACGTCTGGTGAGGCTCCCGATGAAGGTCTTCTCCCACCCGGCCTCAGTGCTCAGCTGCGTCTGCCGGAGTTGGTTGCTGAGGTCATCCACTCCGGCCTGCAGGAAGTCAATATCAGCGGTGGAGGCCTGGTTGCGGTGCCCCTCCGGGTAGCTGGGGGAGTCCTCTGCACCTACCCCATGCTCCGGCTCCGGGTGGCTGGCCATGGCGTCCTCCATGTCACTGACTTCTTCTTCCTGGTACTTTTCCCGCTCTCTCCTTCGTGGGCGGTTTCGCTTTCTTTGTCTCTGCCCACAATTGAGGATCAGGAGGCGGATCTCGGCTGCTGACGGACACGTCCTCAAAGGGCCGAAATATTTAGACTGGGCGGCCATTGTCTTTCGTGCTCTTCAGCTTGTCTACGCCCACTCCACGCCCCTCTTCTTCTCCTGTGCTCTCCTCAGCGCTGTAATGGCGGCGGTTTTGGCGGGAACTTCTGGCGGCAAGTGGCAATACACAGTCTTTGCAATAAGTCACAGTCCAAGCACAATAAATCACAGTTCCAAGGCACACATGACCTGATTCTTCAGGCTTAAGTAGATCCTGTTCGTGACGCCAAGTTGTAGCGCCCCCACTGCCGCAGGGCCGAGGGGTACCCGGTACCGGGCCTCTGAGTCTCTGTTCTGGGGTTGTCACGGTGGCTAGACCCGGCCCGTGACCCTGCTGAGGGGCGTACAATGAAGGTGGAGGTATGGTGATGATGTTGTGGTGTGGTGCAGGTCGCAGTAAATAACGAGGACACCAGGTTGCAGTCTCTTTACCTCTTTACTGAAGGCTTCAGGATCCTCAGTCCGGAATACGGTTAACCAGGCTGCGCAAGTCCGGCCGGTCCGATGGCACCTCCAGAGTTCCCTTTGCAGGTGGAAATCTGTGCCTACCTTCTAGCGCTTGTGTGTTGTGGTCCTCCCCTGCTGTGCTTACGGGATAGTCCCCACAACTGTTGTGTCTGTTTCTGAAGTTCCCTCACAACTCGATTATGATGTTCTTCTTCGTCCCCCCAGATGATATGGCTAGGATGCACCCGTATGACGGGTAGGCTCGGAAGTCTTCCGGGACCCTAGAGTCGCCCCTCTCCAAATGTTGCCCCCTATGTCTTCTTGTTCTTAGGTGATTTGAGTGAGACAGCCCGCCTATAACTGACTGTCCTGCCGTAGGTTTGAAGTAAGGCCTGGAGCTCAATACTTCCTCGGCGTTCCGGCCACCGGCTACGCGCCTCAGTAGGATGTTGCCTCGTCTTACAGCACGACTCCTACTGGTGTTTCTCCTTGTTGCGTTGATCTCGTTTCTCACGCAGCACAATAAACCTCGCTTCTTGTCCTTTCTTGGGGTACCGCCGCGATGAAGTGCAGGCGCGGTCCCGTAACGTTCTCTCTGTTCGCTAGGCCTCTGTCAGGATCCCACCCCTGACAGGGACCCCCCTGAATCTTCCCCTGCAACACCCTCTGCCACAGGATGTTGCCTGGATCCAACCCAGTCAGCTTCTCCCTAACTTCCTATCCAACCTCCAGTTTTACCAGATTGTGAGGAGTGGCCTAATACATAGCACCCTTAGCTCCCCCTGGAGGCCAGACTGTGAAGTGTATTGGTGTCTGTGATACCTGGTCAGGTGAACTCCTTCAGTGCCATCAAACGTACCATAGCCCCCCTTAGCGGCGGAGCATCAGTACTGCAACGACCAGGACTCTGGGGCGCTGCACATCCACCCCTCAGAATATAATGTAGCCCCCTCTAAGAGCATAATGCAGTCACCCCATATAGCATAATGCAGCCCCCCATAGAATATAATGTTGCCCACTCATACAGTATAGTTCAGCCCCCCATAGAATATAATACAGACCCCCATAGAATATAATGTAGCCCTCTCACAGAGCATAATGCAGCCAACCCCCATGGAATATAATGTAGCCCCACCATGCAATATAATACAGCCCCCATCATATAGTATAATGCAGCCCCCCCATAGAAAATAATGTAGTCCCCTCATAGAGTATAATGCAGGACCCCTATAGAATATAATGTAGCCCCCTCACAAAGTATAATGCAGCCACCCCCCATGGAATATAATGTAGCCCCACCTTACAATATAATGCAGCCCCCTTTATATAGTATAATACAGCCCCCCAATAGAATATACCGTAATGTAGCCCCTTCATAGAGTATAATGCAGGACCCCCGTAGAAAATAATGCAACCCCCTAATAAGGTATAGTGCAGACCCAATAGAACATAATGAAGCCCCTTCATAGGGTATAATGACCCCATTGAATATAATGTAGCCCCCTCACAGAGTATAATGCAGTCCTCCCCATAGAATATAATGTAATCCCCTCACAGAATATAATGCAACCCCCAAATATATCATAATGCAGCCCCCCATAGAATATAATGTAGCCCCCTCATAGGGTATAATGTAGCCCCCACCTTTTCCCCTTAGAATATAATCCAGCCCCACAGTCCAGTACTCACTCACTGATAAATTTTAAAAAACCCCACAATACTCACCTCACCTCTCCTCCTCGTTTCCCGCACTGCTCCCGGCTCGGCTCCGGTCTCAGCAGCTGCACTGCCCGACACACAGTGGGTACTCGATGAAGTGACGTCTTTGCGCACCCGCTGTGTCAGGGACAGAGGGGACTGATGGCAAAGGGAGTGTCATCTGACGTTCTCTCCTCTGTCACTGCTTTCAACTGTATCGGCGTCTATGATGCCGATGCAGTTGAATGCGGGTGTGGCGGGGGTTTTGGAGTCAGCGCTGGGAGGGCCCCACTGACTCATGGGTCCTATATCGGCTGTGTAGTGTGCTGCTATTAGCGGAAAGCCACTGGCTGGGGGCCCCTGGGGGAGCGGGGGCCCTTGGCAGCTGCCTAATCTGCCTGCCTCAGGTCTCAATTTTCATTGTTTAGCTCTGTGTATTTTTTGCAGATATTTTGTGTCACTTTTATTTGCAGATATGACAACACTTTCTTATTTGTTATTGCTAAGCAAGCAGAATTGTCACTTTCATGTTACACCCATAAAAACATTCATGACCTGTGAAAACCAACCAGGCATGAATATTTACCATACTATCTGCTTATGTGAATATCATACAATTTATCCAGCCTACCTCAATTGTCTGAGATCCCAGTGGCCACAAGGGCAAGTACCAGAAGCAGCAAACATTTATCCTAAAAACTCAGTTGTGTTTAGAGAACGTTCACCTCTTCCCCCTCCTGTACAATGACTGATAACACCTCTATATTTAGCAGATAACACAGGATCCATCACTCATAATAGGTGATGTCACAGCTCACCTCCTCCCCCTCCTGTACAATGACTGATAACACCTCTCTACACAGTAGATAACACAGGTGTTAGGGCTAGTGGAACGCACCGAGTAAATATAAACGTTTTATTGAAGTAGATGCGTTCGCAGCCCAGAGTCCACCGTGCAGGAGAACCTGCTGCTAGTAAACGGCGGTACTATATGGCGGTATGAACTAGCTCTGTTAGTTTCACAGAGTAGCCGAGAAAGCAAAGCTCTGTGTCCTGTTAACTTCACAGAGGCACAGGCTAACTACCCAAATGAGAGCAGTCAGTGGTCATGCATGCACACATAACTCCTCGCCGGAGGTGCCAGCATTAGTGTTGAGCGATACCTTCCGATACTTGAAAGTATCGGTATCGGATTGGATCGGCCGATATCCAAAAAATTTCGGATATCGCCGATACCGATACCCGATACCAATACAAGTCAATGGGACACAAATATCGGAAGTGATCCTGGATGGTTCCCAGGGTCTGAAGGAGAGGAAACTCTCCTTCAGGCCCTGGGATCCATATTCATGTAAAAAATAAAGAATAAAAATAAAAAATATGGATATACTCACCCTCGGACGGCCCCTGGCTGTCACCGCTGCAAGCGTCTGCCTCCGTTCCTAAGACTGCAGAGTGAAGGACCTTCGATGACGTCGCAGCTTGTGATTGGTCGCATGACCGCTCATGTGACCTCTCACGCAACCAATCACGAGCCGCGACATCATCGCAGGTCCTACACTCACTGCATTCTTAGGAGCGGAGGCTGCCGGTTGCACGGCTGAGGTCCGGGTCCGTTGGAGGTGTGAGTATATCCATATTTTTTATTTTTATTCTTTATTTTTTACATGAATATGGATCCCAGGGCCTGAAGGAGAGTCTCCTCTCCTCCAGACCCTGGGAACCATATGCACCGCACACGCCTGGGAACTTATAGGAACTTCCAATTCCGATATCACAAAAATATCAGAACTCGGTATCGGAATTCCGATACAGCGAATATCGGCTGATACCCGATATTTGCAGTATCGGAATGCTCAAAACTAGCCAGCATTCTAAGGGCTTATTTAGACCAGGTCCCTGAATACACACACACACACAATCTCCTCGCCGGAGGTGCCAGCATTCTAGGGGCTTATTTCAGCCGGGTCCCTGAACACACACTCACATGACCACACTGGCGCAAAGCACATAACTTTAGAAAGACACTAGTGCATGGCCGTGCGGCCAAGCGAGCCTTAAATAGTTGCAGCACAAACAGGATCTTCCTAGGAAGACCAATGAGAGGCTGCTACAGAGCCTGCGCACCTACAGGACCTTCCTAGAAGGACCAATAGATTAGACTGCAGTATCTGAACATGTGACCCTCGATCTCCACTGAGAGATTTTACCCTGGGCATGCTCAGAACGGGAAAAGCAAGACTTAGTCCCAGAAGCGTCTGCTCGCCGCTGCCCAACACTGGCTTCAATGGCAGAAGCAGGAGAAGCAGCAGTAACTCTTTGTACAGAGTCAGCCTGAGCAAGGCGCTGGGACCAGTCCACCAAATAAAATTTTTTCCCACGTACCACCTTGCACCCCAAAATAGCATTCACCTCGTAATCGTCCGTAGACGAACCCGATGTCCCAGCAGATGACTCGGAAAACCGGGACATGTATACGGGTTTCAAGAGGGACACATGAAAGGTGTCGGTGATACCCAGGCGTGGTGGAAGGGCTAAACGATAGACCACAGGGTTAACCTGCTTGAGGACTTTGAAAGGACCCAAGTAGCGAGGTGCAAGCTTAGTGGACTCAACTCGCAGCCTGATGTTACGGGCGGAGAGCCACACCAAGTCGCCAGGAGCAAAGGTCGGAGCGGGACGCCAATGTGCATCGGCGGAGGACCTCATTCTCTCCTTGGAGGCCCGAATGGCATCCTGAGTGCGGTCCCAAATATCCCGTGCCTCCACAGCCCAGTCTGCCACCCTGGAGTCGGCGGAAGACACGGGCATAGGCACAGGTACCCGCGGATGCTGACCATGGTTGAGGAGGAATGGGGTTTGTCCAGTGGAGTTGGCTACAGCATTGTTCAGTGCAAACTCCGCCCATGATAGCAAGGATGCCCAGTCATCCTGCCTGGCAGAGACAAAATGTTGCAGATATGTGACCAGGGTCTGGTTGGCCCTCTCTACCAACCCATTCGTCTCGGGATGATATGCGGAGGAGAGATTTAACTCAATGCTGAGAAGACGACAATGCTCTCTCCAGAACCGAGACACAAACTGGGGACCCCGGTCACTGACAATTTTGTCCGGCATACCGTGTAGGCGGAAGATGTGTTTTATGAACAACGCTGCCAAAGACTGTGCAGAAGGTAACCGTGGTAGCGGCACCAAATGCACCATTTTCGAGAAATGATCGGTGATGACCCAAATGATGGTACAGCCACGAGACTTGGGCAAACCCACTACAAAGTCCATCCCGACCATCTCCCAGGGCCTGTCTGCCACCGGCAAGGGATAGAGTAGCCCAGCTGGCCGTTGTCGAGGAGACTTATTTTTGGCGCAGGAGACACACGCCTGAATATACTCTCTGACATCTCGGACCATATGTGGCCACCAGTACATCCTCGCCAGCAGCTCAGATGTCCTCTTTGTCCCAAAGTGTCCACCCACCCTGGACGAATGAGCCCAAGAGAGAACCTCCGGTCGCAAATTAATGGGCACAAAAGTCTTGCCCGGAGGCACAGACTCTAGTGAAACCGGAGCTACGGTTCTCAGGCTCTCCGAAGGGACAATAAGCTGAGGCTCTCCTTCCTCCTCAGATGACACAACAGAGTGAGAGAGGGCGTCAGCACGACTGTTGCTCTACCCAGCGAGATAATGGAGGGTGAAGTGGAACCGGGAGAAGAACAAGGACCATCTGGCCTGGCGAGAATTTAGCCGCTGGGCTGTTTGCAAATATAACAAGTTTTTGTGGTCCGTGAAGACTTGAAAGGGAAAACGAGCCCCCTCCAAGAGATGTCTCCACTCCGAGAAAGCCAACTTCATCACCATCAACTCCCTGTCACCGATGGAATAATTCCTCTCCGCTGGTGTGAAGGTCTTGGAGAAGAAGAAGCACGGATGCTTCCGACCTTGAGCATCCTTTTGGAAGAGGACTGATCCTGCACCATCGGAAGAGGCATCCACCTCCATTATGAACGGCTTATCAACATCAGGACGATGTAGGATGGGAGCGCTAGCAAAATGAGATGTAATAGAAGAAAAGGACCTGGAGACCTCTTCAGACCACAATTTGGAGGAGAACCTGCTGCTAGTAAACGGCGGCACTATATGGTGGTATGAACTAGCTCTGTTAGTTTCACAGAGTAGCCGAGAAAGCAAAGCTCTGTGTCCTGTTAACTTCACAGAGGCACAGGCTAACTACCCAAATGAGAGCAGTCAGTGGTCATGCATGCACACATAACTCCTCGCCGGAGGTGCCAGCATTCTAAGGGCTTATTTCGGCTAGGTCCCTGAATACACACACACACACAATCTGCTCGTCGGAGGTGCCAGCATTCTAGGGGCTTATTTCAGCCGGGTCCCTGAACACACACCCACATGACCACACTGGCGCAAAGCACATAACTTTAGAAAGACACTAGCGCATGGCCGTGCAGCCAAGCGAGCCTTAAATAGTTGCAGCACGTACAGGACCTTCCTAGGAAGACCAATGAGAGGCTGCTACAGAGCCTGCGCACCTACAGGACCTTCCTAGAAGGACCAATAGATTAGACTGCAGTATCTGAACATGTGACCCTCGATCTCCACTGAGAGATCTTACCCTGGGCATGCTCAGAACGGGAAAAGCAGGACTTAGTCCCAGAAGCGTCTGCTCGCCGCTGCCCAACACTGGCTTCAATGGCAGAAGCAGGAGAAGCAGCAGTAACTCTTTGTACAGAGTCAGCCTGAGCGAGACGCTGGGACCGACGTCTCCGCTGAGCAGGCTCCACTGCGGCAGGAGAAGAATGGGAGACCGCAGCGGAGATGGCCCGAGATTCCCCCTGTGCAGAGGGGGAAACTCGACGCCTAACAACAGGGTCCACCATTCACAATAGGTGATGTCACAGCTCATCTCCTCCTCCTGTATAATGACTGATAATTAGTGTTGAGCGATACCGTCCGATACTTGAAAGTATCAGTATCGGAAAGTATCGGCCGATACCGACAAAGTATCGGATCTTGCCGATACCGATACCCGATACCAATACAAGTCAATGGGACTCAAGTATTGGAAGGTATCCCTGATGGTTCCCAGGGTCTGAAGGAGAGGAAACTCTCCTTCAGGCCCTGGGATCCATATGAATGTGTAAAATAAAGAATTAAAATAAAAAATATTGATATACTCACCTCTCCGACGCAGCCTGGACCTTACCGCTGTGAACCGGCAGCCTTCTTTGCTTAAAATGAGCGCGTTCAGTACCTTCAATGACGTCATGGCTTCTGATTGGTCGCGTGCCGCTCATGTGACCAATCAGAAGCCGTGACGTCATCCCTCAGGTCCTAAATTCCCTTCTAGGAATTTAGGACCTGAGGGATGACGTCGCGGCTTGTGATTGGTCGCGTGGCGGTCACATGAGCGGCACGCGACCAATCAGAAGCCGTGACATCATGGAAGGTACTGAACGCGCTCATTTTAAGCAAAGAAGGCTGCCGGTTACTACCAGGGCGCGTCAGAGGGTGAGTATATCCCTATTTTTTATTTTAATTCTTTATTTTTTACATGGATATGGATCCCAGGGCCTGAAGGAGAGTTTCCTCTCCTTCAGACCCTGGGAACCATACACTGGGAACTTCCGATTCCGATTCCCGATACCACAAAAGTATCGAATCTCGGTATCGGAATTCCGATACCGCAAGTATCGGCCGATACCCGATACTTGCGGTATCGGAATGCTCAACACTACTGATAATAC
Source organism: Ranitomeya variabilis (assembly GCF_051348905.1). NCBI lineage: Eukaryota > Metazoa > Chordata > Amphibia > Anura > Dendrobatidae > Ranitomeya > Ranitomeya variabilis. The sequence goes on along the minus strand of NC_135232.1, from coordinate 745,074,702 downwards.
CTCTATATACAGTAGATAACAGAGAATACACCATTCACAATAGGTGGTGTCACAGCTCACCCCCTCCTCCTCCTGTATAATGACTGAAAACACCTCTATATACAGAAAATAACACAGTATCCACCATTCACAATAGGTGATGTCACAGCTCATCTACTCCTCCTCCTGTACAATGACTGATAACACATTTATATGCAGCAGATAACACGGGATCCATCACTCATAATCGGTGATGCCACAGCTCACCTCCTCCCCCTCCTATACAATGACTGATAACACCTATCTACACAGTAGATCCACCATTCTCAATAGGTGATGTCACAGCTCATCTCCTCCTCCTCCTGTATAATGACTGATAGTACCTCTATGTACAGTAGATAACACAGAATCCACCATTCACAATAGGTGGTGTCACAGCTCATCACCTCCTCCTCCTGTATAATGACTGAAAACCCCTCTCTATATCTCTATATACAGAAGATAACACAAGATCCATAATTCAAAATAGTTGATGTCACAGCTCACCTCCTCCTCCTTTACAATGACTTATAATACCTGATCAGGCAAAAGAAAGAAAAATAAAAATTGAAACCAGCTCACCTGCTAGGCATGTGCTGTGGGGAAGCTCGGATACCGTGCAGTCATCACGTGAATAGTAGAGCAAAACAAGAAGAAAATCCAGCTTCCAAAAATAATCTAATTTATTGAGAGTAAAATGCAAAGTCCAAAAAATGTGGTGAACAAGAGAGTGAGTAGCAGCAGGCTACGCGTTTCGAACAGTGTGTTCTTTTTCAAAGCTCGCCACGTTCACCACGTTTTTTGGACTTTGCATTTTACTCTCAATAAATTGGATTATTTTTGGAAGCTGGATTTTCTTCTTGTTTTGCTCTACTTATAATACCTCTATATACAGTAGATAACACAGGATCCACCATTCACAACAGGTGATGTCACAGCTCATCTCTTCCTCCTCCTGTATAATGACTGATAGTACCTCTATATACAGTAGATAACACAGAATCCACCATTCACAATATGTGGTGTCACAGCTCACCTCCTTCTCCTGTACAATAACTGTTAATACCTTTTTAAACAGCAGATAACACAGGATCCACCATTCACAATAGATGATGTCATAGCTCACCTCCTCCTCCTGTACAATGACTGATAAGACCTCTTTATACAGTAGATAACATAGGATCCACCATTCACAACAGGTGATGGCACAGTTCACCTTCTCCTCCTGTACAATGACTGATAACACCTCTATATACAGTAGATAACACAGGATCATTCACAATAGGTGATTGCAAAAAACTGAGCGTCACATCCAAACATAAAATAAGTGTGAACAGGTGCTTACCTAGAGTCACCAACTCATATACACTCAAAGAAAAAGCAGTACTCTGTGGCGCCATAGCATGCAAATATGAAATATGAAAATTGAATTACATTACTGCACTAGAAATATGAAAAATTGAGAAAGCTTAGCGCATAAATTGGCCAATTCATGTGTACCTAGAAGAGAGGAGAGAAATGGCATTGTTAGATCCTGGAAAATTAGAAACTCCTTAACGTGGCTTCCAGGTACACATGAAGTGGCCAATTTATGCTAAGCTTTCTCAATTTTTCATATTTCTAGTGCAGTCATGCAATTCAATTTTAATTTTTCATATTTGCATGTTATGGCCCCACAGAGTGCTGCCTTTTTTGTTTGAGTGTATATGAGTTGGTGACTCTAGGTAAGCACCTGTTCACACTTAGTTTATGTTTGGATGTGACGGTCAGTTTTTTGAAATTTGTATTCATTAGCCTCCTGACTGAGCACTCCACCTTTTAGCCACAGGTGTTTTTAATCACAGCAGGACCACTATCTCTCCATAGAGAGATAGATTTCAGTCTAAGAGAGGACTCATATTAGGTTCCCATACAGATGAAGACTTTATTCTAAGAGATGAATGGCATTGTTAGGTCCTGGAAACAAGAAACGCCTTAACGTGGCTTCCAGGTACACATGAATTGGCTAATTTTTTCACAATAGGTAATGTCACAGCTCACCTCCTCCTCCCCCTGTACAATGACCAGTAACACCTCTATATAGAGTAGATAACACAGGATCCACCATTCACAACAGGTGATGTCACAGCTCTCCTCCTCCTCCTGTACAATGACTGATAAAACCTTTATATACAGTAGATAACACAGGATCCAACATTCAGTTCTGCTCACCATTGTTGACACCTGTTCATTTTTTTCATAGACTGTACAATATCTTCAGAAATAAATGTAAATGTACCATAGTTACCGTATTTTTCGGACTATAAGATGTACCGGACCATAAAGCGCACCCCAAATTTTGGGGTGGAAAATAGCAAAAAAAAAAAAAAGATTTTTATAAGATGGGGGTCCGTCTTATCGTCAGAATTTAAGGTATCTTACCTGAGGGCCGGCGGTGGTAGGGCGGGGTCACAGGAGGCATGAGGCGTTCCTCAGGAAGCTGGCGGCAGCAGAAGTAGGTCAATGCTACAGTCCCGCTGTATCCCAGTGGTGCGATGCTGTGGCTCGATGTCCACAGTGAGCAGAGCCGAGTGCATCATTGGTTTCTCGGTGGCCATTTTCCTGAAGCCCACAGCCTCAGGAAAATGGAGCGTGAGAGGCCCAGCCGAGATCTCAATCCGCACACACGACACCTCTGGCGGCCCACAGCTTCAGGAAGATGGACGCAGGGAAACCAATGATGTACGCCTCACTGCTCACCGCTGACACTGATCTCCAGCTTCGCCATACTTCTGCCTGCCACCAGTTCCTTGAGGAAGGGACGCTGCTACACCACTGCCGCAACCCCCCGGTAAAGCTACTTTCACACTAGCGTCGTGTGACGTACGTCGCAATACTTCATTTTGGAGAAAAAATGCATCCTGCAAAGTTGCCCGCAGGATGCGTTTTTTCTCCATAGACTTGCATTAGCGACGCATTGCGACGTATGGCCACACGTTTTGGCGGACCATCGGCACAAAAAAAGTTCCATGTAACGTTTCTTTGTGCGTCGCGTCCGCCATTTTCGACCGCGCATGTGCGGCCGAAACTCCGCCCCCTCCTCCCCAGACATTACAATGGGGCAGCGGATGCGTTGAAAAACTACATCCGCTGCCCCCATTGTGCATTTATTTCACAACGTCCATCTAATGGCAGGTTTCAGCTCACCTCAAAGATTTTAAATGGGCTTGAGGTCAGGACTCATTGATGGCCATTTCAAAACAGTCCATTTTTTCTTTTTCAACCATTCCTGTGTACTTTTGGATGTGTGTTTTGGATCATTGTCTTGCTGGAGGACCCATGATCTTCGACTCAAATCAAGTTTTCTTACACTGGGTAGGATATTTCACTTTAAAATATATTGATAATTCTCTGATTTCATGATTTCTGTGATACGATCAAGGCCTCCAATAGCCGACAGAGCCGAGCAACCCCCACAGCAGTATGCATCCTCCATCAAGCTTAATTGTTGGGGTGTTCTTTTCCTTATAAGCTTCATGTCATCGTCTGTAAACAAAATATGGCTTTGCATTGCCAAAAAGCTCTGTTTTTGTTTAATCTGTCCATTGAACATTTTTCCAGAAAGAGAATTGTGGTTTGTCAAGGTACTCTTTGGCAAAGATCAGTCATTCCTTTTTACGCATGTCTTTTCTTCAGCAATGGTTTCTTGCTTGGCCTTCGCCCACAAAGTTCTGCTTGGTTTAGTGTGCTATATGTTGAAACCTTGACCCCAGACTGTTCCAGGTTGGCCTTCAGGTCTTAGGGTGTTTGTTTTGGTGGGTTTTTTTTCACCATTCGCACCAACCTTCAAAGACATATCTTGTCAATTTACCTCTTTCCATCACATCCAGGAAGGTTCTTAAAGGGAACCTGTCACCACGTTTTTGGAAGATGGGATAAAAATAGCGTTAAATAGGGGCAGAGGTGGGCGTTACATTAGTGTGTGTGTTATGCGTTTATTACCCACCTAAGTTGCCGAAATAACTTTGCAAAGTCTCCGTTTTCGCCTGTCAATCAGGCTGGTCAGGTCGCATGGGCGTTGTCTTCCCCCAGATTTGGCGTAGTTTTCCGTTGGTGGCGTAGTGGTGTGCGCATGCCCAAAGTCCGGAATCCTCTTCCAGGGGATTTAAAATAGCGCGGTGTTCGTTATTGCATTGGTGATCGGTGGGCGCGGCCATCTTCCTTTGGCCGCGCGTGCGCAGAAGCGGCGCTCTGCTGGCCGCGGCTTCAGGAAAATGGCCGCCGCGATATCCATCTGCGCACGCGCGGCATCCCGCGGCCATTTTCCTGAAGCCGCGGCCAGCAGAGCGCCGCTTCTGCGCACGCGCGGCCAAAGGAAGATGGCCGCGCCCACCGATCACCAATGCAATAACGAACACCGCGCTATTTTAAATCCCCTGGAAGAGGATTCCGGACTTTGGGCATGCGCACACCACTACGCCACCAACGGAAAACTACGCCAAATCTGGGTGAAGACACCACGCCCATGTGACCTGACCAGCCTGATTGACAGGCGAAAACGGAGACTTTGCAAAGTTATTTCGGCAACTTAGGTGGGTAATAAACGCATAACACACACACTAATGTAATGCCCACCTCTGCCCCTATTTAACGCTATTTTTATCCCATCTTCCAAAAACGTGGTGACAGGTTCCCTTTAATGGTTCCATGCTTGGCAAACTTCTTAATAACATTGTGCACTGTTGGACCTGGGATACCAAGGTTTTTGGAGATGGCCTTACACCCTTTGGAAGTCTTGTGTTTGCTAGTAATACCAGTTCTGAAGTCCTCAGACAGCTCCTTTGTCTTCACCATTGTGAACAGGGCCTACCACCATGTGGCTTTATAAAACACTGAAGTCATCATTCATTGGCTAATTCATGTCACATGGGCGCTGACAATTAATCAGAGGTGACTTTCATTTGTGATTTACCACAGGCGAGTCACAATGTGTTTCCATACTAATGTAGTGTAAATGGGCCAATACCAGTGCACAGCAGCTTTAGGTTTTTCTATTTTTGCCTCCCATTGTTTTTTGTTTTAAATTATTACCGTATTATTCCGACCATAAGACGCACTTTTTTTCCTCCAAATTTGGGGGGAAAGTGTGGGTACGTCTTACAGTATGGTCGGAATGTAGCATGTGGGGAGGGGGCAGCAGCTAGTGGGATCACACTGTGATCCCACTTGCAGGAGGCAGAAAAATGTCCCTGCTGCCCTAATCCAGTGCTGGGGAATCCACATGGTCACGATGATTAAAGTGCAGTGAATATTCATTAGCCGCTTCCCCGCCCACCTGTCAGCTGAGCTGTGAGCTGGGAGCAGCACATGAATACTCCTTCACTGAAACAGGGACAGACATGGTTTCCCCAGCGCTGGATTCCTGCAGCAGCTGGGGAGAACTGTGTGTCCGGTGGAGGAGATGGCAGCAGGGGCCAGAGGGGACAAGATCGCTGCATACCTGCCTGACTGTGCTGGATGCTGAGGCATAAGGACCTGTGTGATGTCAAGAAGTGGGCGGGCTGGAGCATCACATGATGGCACAGAGCCCTCCCTCTTCTGATGTCATCACAGGTCCTTCAGACTCCCCATTAAAATCTGCTGGCTTCCTCTTATGACCTGTGCTGTGGAAAGACAGGGAGAGCTGTGTGCTGTCATGGGATGCTCCATGTGGCTGGCTGGCTGCCACAATTAAAAGGTTAGTCTTTACAACACACAATAAAGCACTCTGCCACTCCTGTGGTGAACTATAACTCCCAGCATGATATACGACCTGCAGGACATGCTGGGAGTTATAGTTCTCCCAATGGGATCTTAAAGCAGCACTCCAGTGTTATTTTTCATTTCTGTAGTGGTGCTTTAAATATAAGCCCTGTGCCCCCATTCTTATACTCACCCTCCAGCGTCTTCATACAGTACTTCACAGACACCACACTGGTCTGGTCCCCCAGCACCATCTTCTACCCGCAGCTTCCAACATAATAACATACATACTATTATATATAATAACACCACTTATAATAGTATGTTATTACATTTTACCACATTTTTTTTTTTTGCTTCAAATATTTTTTTCCCTATTATCCACCTCTAAAACCTGGGTGCGTCTTATAGTCCAGTGCGTCTTATAGTCCGAAAAATACGGTAGTTATCATTTGCTCTTTTGTATTTAACACAAGTGCTTGATACAAAAAAACTATTTTATTTGATTGATTTTTTTCAGGAGATATTCCACATTATGTAATTACACTTCATGGTGCCAATAACGATGAGCAGGACTGTAGGTGATGTCACAGCTCACCTCCTCCTCCTTTCACAATGATTTCTGCCCAGATTAAAGCATGCTCAGAAAAGGTGTCTATAAAATTAGTTTATTAATTAGTCTAGTGTTCATGTGAATAACAGGAAGTAAAAGTCTAATATTAACTTTTGTGACCAGGAAAGATTTTTTTTTTTATTATAGATAGTGGTAGGAAAAATAAAAATAATACATTTAACATAAAAATCTGATTTAATCAATAGGAAATTTTCTATGACAAATTTACTTTAACCAACCTCTTGAGTAGTCGTGGCGTGGGTCTATAAGATGTAAGTTGGACATTACAGCTGCAAGGTAGTTTGTCAAGTGCTCCACCTTGGCTCAATTGAGTAGCCAACTGTAGGGCAGAGACATAAAGATCTTCTGTTTGACACTTTAAAAGTCCATTTAGTGGGTGCAATACCATGAAAAATAATCACATTTTATACTTTGTAAAACTTGCTAAGCATGATTAAAAAGCAGTCACCGTGTCCCAACCATGCAGAACTGGTGTTGTTTGTCTCAAGGTTTGCCTGTACATCTCTAGTGTTTAGAGTCCATGACTTCAGGCACAGCCTCCGGTTTTGTAAGCAGGACATGTACCCATAGTGTCGTTGACCTTATACTAAATATACTAATTAGTATTGTTTATGGACTTAGGTCATCAGACATGATATCCTATCAAATCTGTCTATACCCAACTCTAACTAGAGCATGCAACATGATTAATTCAAGCCACCAAGTAAAAAAAAAAAAAGTAATAGGATTTTAACCAAAAGTTTAGGATTCCTACTAGTGATGAGTGAACGTGCTCGGATAACATTTTATCTATTCATGCTCGGGTGTTATCCGAGTATCTTGGACTTGCTCGGATAATGTTTTTGAGTCCCTACAGCTGCATGTTTTGCAGTAGTTGACAGCCGCAACACATGCAGGGATTGTCAAACAGACAGGCAATCCCTGCATGTGCTGCGGCTGTCTACCGCCACAAAACATGCAGCCGCAGGGACTCGAATATATTATCCGAGCAAGTCCAAGATACTTGGATAACACCCGAGCGTGCTCGGATAACATGTTATCCTAGCATGTTTGCTCATCCCTAATTCCAACAAGTTTACAATGTCCGCTTTAATATAAAGGAGCTTGATTAAAGCTGACCAGAAACACGAGGTAGTGGTTAGCTGAATGTTGGTATCTCACCTGTTTGCCCTATACACATGAACTCTCAGCCAGTTTGAGCATTAATGTGTTTTCAAAGGAGAAAGCAATTCCTCTTCCCTGAAAATTAAAATATCATATATACTTGTGTATAAGCCAAGATTTTCAGCACATTTTTTTGTGCTGTAAAATGCCCCCAACTCGGCTTATACATGAGTCATTGTCCAGAAAGCTGGCGCGGGGGAGGGGAAGTGGGGAGCTGGCAGCTGTAGCACAGTAACAGCTGCAGCTGCCGGCTTCCAGAAGACATCAATACTCGTCCTCCGTCACTGCATCTCAGTCCCTGCATCTCTGTCCCTGCAGTGGCAGCTCTTTCTGTTCCTGTGCTCAGTGGTCAGGTGGTACCGCTCATTAAGGTAATGAATATGCATGCGTCTCCACTCATATAGGTGTGGAGCGCATATTCATTATCTTAATGGGCAGTACCTCGTGACCGCTGAGCACAGGAACAAGGAAGAGTTGCCAGCACCAGAACAGAGATGCGGGGACGCACGAAGAGGGTGAGTAGGATGGGGGGAGGGTGAGCCATGCGGGACCGTGGAGCCATGCATACAACAGGGGGAGCTACACATACCAGGACAAAACGGGGGAGCCACTCATACCATTATAAGACGGGGAAGCCACGCATAGCAGGACAGGATGGGGGGAGCCACATACCATCACAGGACGGGGGGAGCCACACATAGCAGGACAGGAATGAGGAGACAATGCATACCCGGCTTATACTCGAGTCAATAAGCTTACCCAGTTTTCCGTGGCAAAATTAGGTGCCTCGGCTTATAGTCCGGTCAGCTTATACTTCCCCTGTTTTCCACTCTGTTGTTTTGGGAGTGTATTTCTATGATTGTAGTTTTCTTTTATCCCTGTATGTTTACCCTTGTCTGTCTGGTTAGGGTTTTGCCTATACACTGCGGTCTCACATCTGCCTGGGTGAGGGAAGGAACAGATAAGGGTAAGATACGAGCATATCAAGGTACAAGACCTCTTCACCATCTCCACTATCTGGGGTAATCCGGGGGACAAAGATAGCCTAGGGTGCCCCTAGTTTGAGGGATCGGATAGATGCCCATGGGCCCTTGTCACTATGTGACAGTGCCGCAGCCTGGGGTTCTGTACAGAGATGTAACAAGGACGATACCTCCTCAATGCAGGTTAAAAAGGAGCGTGCCACAATTTTTTGGGTTGGATTTGTAAGAAATCTGTCAGAAAATAAAACGGCATTTAGGCAGCAGTGCTGCCTGCTGTGCTCATAATACCTTCATAATCAGAGGCAGAACATATAGAGAATAGCCCACACTCTGCACTTTTTGGGTTATATAATAATACATACATACACTCCGTCTACACCAGTAACCCATAAGTATTGACAGCATGGCTTTATTCACTAGGCGCCTAGTTCTCTGGAAACACACATACTTAATCTACTACTTTAACACTGTCTTTTGGATCCTGGCAAGTAAATAGTTAATTTTTTTGTAAATACGTCCAATCTGTGGGTCTACAGTCGTTGCAAAAATATAGGTCCCTGAAGAGCTGCTTATTTGAGGCCACTGGTTAAAATGCCTATAGTAAGGACAGACACCATGAGGCTAAGTTACTATGTGCGGTAATGCTGCATTTTTTTCCACTGTATTTTTCTGTAGGTACAGTGGGTACGGAACATATTCATACCCCTTTAAATTTTTCACTCTTTGTTTCATTGCATCCATTTAGTAAATAAAAAAAGTTCATTTTTTTTCTCATTAATGCACAGTTTGCACCCCATCTTGATTGAAAAAGAAAAAGAAGCAGGTCATTGTCTTGTTGGAAGGTGAACCTTCGGCCAAGTCTGAGGTCCAGAGCACTGTGGAAGAGGTTTTCATCCAGGATATCTCTGTACTTGGCCGCATTCATGTTTCCTTCAATGACAACCAGTCGTCCTGTCCCTGCAGCTGAAAAACACCCCATAGCATGATGCTGCCACCACCATGTTTCACTGTTGGGATTGTATTGGGCAGGTGATGAGCAGTGCCTGGTTTTCCCCATGCATACCGCTTAGAATTATCACTAAAAGGTCTATCTTTATCTCATCAGACCAGAGAATCCTATTTCTCATAGTCTGGGAGTCCTTCATTTGTTTTTAGCAAACTCTATGCAGGTTTCAAATGTCTTGCACTGAGGATAGGCTTCTGTCTGGTCATTCTGCCGTAAAGGCCCTACTGGTGGAGGGCTGCAGTGATAGTTGACTTTGTGGAACTTTCTCCCATCTCCCTACTGCATCTCTGGAGCTCAGCCACAGTGATCTTGGAGTTCTTTTTTACCTCTCTCACAAGGCTCTTCTCCCATGATTGCTCAGTTTGGCTGGACGGCCAGGTCTAGGAAGACTTCTAGTGGTCCCAAACTTCTTCCATTCAAGGATTATGGAGGCTACTGTGCTCTTAGGAACCTTGAGTACTGTTGAAATTTTGTAGTAACCTTGGCCAGATCTGTGCCTTGCCACAATTCTGTCTCTGAGCTCCTTGGCTAGTTCCTTTGACCTCATGATTCTCAATTGGTCTGACATGCACTGTGAGCTGTGAGGTCTTATATAGACTGGTGTGTGCCTTTCCAAATGAAGTCCTATCAGATTAATTAAACACAGCTGGACTCCAATGAAGGAGTAGAACCATCTCAAGGAGGATCACAAGGAAATGGACAGCATGTGACTTAAATATGAGTGTCTGCGCAAAGGGTCTGCATACTTATGACCATGTGATATTTCAGTTTTTCCATTTTATTACATTTGCAAAAATGTCTACATTTCTGTTTTTTTTTTTAGTCAAGATGGGGTGCAGAGTGTATATTAGTGTGAATTTTATTTATTTTTTTATTTACCAAATGGCTGCAATGAAACAAAGAGTGAAAAATGTAAAGGGGTCTGAATACTTTCCGCACCCACTGTATTCGCACCAAAATACTCAATATCAATCTATTCTGATTATTGCATATTTGCTGCGGGGTATTTTATGTTTTTTTTCAGATATAAAGTAGCATTTTTAATACCTTTTTTAGTACAGCAAAGCTAGGATTCTGCATTTACAAAACACGATTGCATTTTTTAAATGTGTTAATTCGTGAACAAAAACAACAAAAATGCACAGTTCAAGAACTTCTTTAAACACACAATGGACATGAGCTTTCATGAAATCACATCCACTTTGCTAGGGCAGTTTAATGCAGATATTCGGCATAACAAAGCGTGGTTGAAAAAAATGCAATATGCTAATTGGGGAAATGGCCCTATGTGTATGTGTATACTGAATTTCTTTTATGTGGATTTTCTGGCTGAAAAATCCACATGTCCTGATTCTGTTGTCAGGTGACCCAGAACTAGGTGGTCCTTCCTTGACCCTAATACTAGGGGGCACCCTAGCTCGCCCTATTCCCCGGGTTACTTCTGAAGGTGAAGATGCTGGGGCCACGTACCTTCCTTATCTTCTGAATCCGCCCTCTGTCTGTACCCTTCCCCCAATCAGGGAAGAAGGGAGTAGTAGCGTACTGTAGTACACCAACCAGACGAATAAGGTAACACAAACAGGGGAAACGGAAAATACCAGGCATACAAATATTCACTTACATATAACAGAGGAATGCACCAGGGAGTGGAGGATGGTGTAAAACCAAAGTAGGAGAAGGAAAGGGAATCATCACAGTTACTAAACCAAGTAACAGTCACAGATAAACCCACCAAACTCCTACTCATGCAAGCACCAACAACTATCCTCCCAGCCATGCAGCATAAGCTAGTTCTGACGATGTGTGTCAGTCAGGACCCTGATTATATATAGAGGATAGGAGTGGTTAACAGTGCTCAGCTGAGAGCCCTAGCTCCCAGGGCTCCCAACATGGCCGATTAACCACTGTTCAGCCAAAAGAAATTAACATCATTTAAAAAGGTGAAGTGCTTCTTTTCCGTGCAGGAGTAGGAGCGATCAGTCGCTGCAGTCTTCTGGCTCCTCTCTGTGGTGGCAACTCCATGACAGTACTCCCCTTCTACGAGGGACCTAAGGAACTTCAGAACCAAGTTTATCAGGGTGTGCCCAGTGAAAAGACTGGATCTGTCTAGCCGCATGGATGTCAGATGCTGGTACCCACATCCTCTCTTTAGGACTGTATCCTTTCCAATGTACCAGATACTGAAGGGACTGATGAACTAAGTCAGAATCAATGATTTTTGCTATCTGAAATTCTAAGTTTCCATCCACAATGAGAGGAGATGGAGGTAGAGGTGATGGTACAGAAGACGCAACATATATTTTGAGGAGCGATCGATGAAACACAATATGGATCCTAAAGGTGGGTAACAAAGCAAGGTGGAAAGCTACGGGATTGATGACTGCTACAAGGACCAATAAACCTTAGACTCAGTTTACAAGATGGAACCTTGAACTTAATGTTCTTAGAGGAAAACTACACCAACTCACCAACACACAGGTCTGGACCCACAAAACATGTCCGATCAGCCACACTCTTATATTTGGACCCCATCTTCTGCAAAGTATCAGTAACCCCCTGCTACACGGACGTAATAGATGATGAAAACCTTTCGTCTTCCAGTAATCCAGAAGAACATTTCTTATTGAATGAGCTGAACTGAGGATGACACCCATACACCCAGAAGAACAGGGAATTACCAGTAGACTCATGACAATGATTATTTTCTGCACATTCAGCTAGTGGTAAGTAAGCAACCCAATCCTCATGATTTTGAAAGACAAAACGCCTAAGATAAATCTTCAGATTTTGGTTAACCTGTTCAGTCTGCCTATTAGACTGTGGGTGAAATGAGAAGAGAATGACAGATGGATCCCCAAATGGGTGCAAAATGCCCTCCAAAACTTGGAAATAAACTGCACTACCCCCGGTAAGAGACAATATTGGTCAGGATCCCAAGTAATTTTACAATTTTCCTGATGTAAATTTGCGCCAAGGTCTTAGCATTAGGTAAAGCTGGTAATGCAATAAAATGAGACATCTTACTGAATCTATCTACCACCACCAAAATTACAGTATTCCCCGCCAACACAGATAGATCCATGACAAAATCGACCAACAAGTGTGTCCAAGGTCTACTGGGAATTTCCACTGGTTGGACAGCCCCCAAAGGTATGAGAGGGCTAAGAACATGCACAGACACTGCAGGTGGCTACATACTACTGGACATCCTTATATACCCTATGTCACCAAAAACGCTGAGTAAGAAGATCAGTGGTGGCTTTATTACCAAGATGTCCGGCCAAGACCGAATCATGATGTTTACTAAGGACTCTCAGACGAAGATTCACAGGCACAAACAGTTTACCTAATGGATGTCCCCCTGGGCTTCATCAAGCTCTTTTTCAAGATTGGTGCACGTAGATGCCTTAACCACCCCTTTTTATAGAATAGGTAATGGTTCACAATTATTTACACCCCCAGGAAAACAATGAGATAAGGCATCTGCCTTAATGTTTTTGTTCCCCTTCCTATAAGTGACAAAAAGTTAAACCTGGTGAAGAACAATGCCCATCTTGCCTGTCTAGGCGGTAAACCTTTCACAGATTCTAAATACACAAAATTCTTATGATCCAGTAGATGGTAGCCCGATTCTAATGCATCGGGTATTCTAGAATATGTATGTAGTTTATTTATGAAGATTTTAGAATAATACATTGAATACACAGGACTGCGCCTGTCGCTGATTGTTCGCGGACGGCCATGTAGTATATAACAGCCCACGTAGTAAATAGCACAGCCACCTAGTATATTGCACAGCCATGTAGTATATAGCACAGCCACGTAGTATATAGCACAGCCCACGGAGTATATAGCACAGCCCATGGAGTATATAGCACAGCCACATAGTATATAACACAGCCAACGGCGTATATAGCACAGCCACGTAGTATAAAGCACAGCCCATGGAGTGTATAACAGCCCACATAGCATATAACACAGCCACGTAGTATATAACAGCCCACGCACGCAGTATATAACACAGCCCACGTAGTGTTTAACACAGGCCACGTAGTGTATAACACAGCCCACGTAGTGTATAACACAGCCCACGTAGTGTATAACACAGCCCACGTAGTATATAGCACAGCCCACGCAGTATATTGCACAGCCCACGTGGTACATTGCACAGCCCACGTAGTACATTGCACAGCCCACGTAGTATATTGCACAGCCCACGCAGTACATTGCACAGCCCACGTAGTACATTGCACAGCCCACGTAGTACATTGCACAGCCCACATAGTATATTGCACAGCCCACGTAGTATATTGCACAGCCTACGTAGTATATTGCACAGCCCACGCAGTATATAGCACAGCCCACGTAGTATATTGCACAGCCCACGCAGTATATAGCACAGCCCACATAGTATATTGCACAGTCCAAGCAGTATATTGCACAGCCCACGTAGTATATTGCACAGCCACGTAGTATAATGCACAGCCCAAGCAGTATATTGCACAGCCCATGTAGGATACAGCACAGCCCACCCAGTACATTGCACAGCCCACGCAGAATATAGCAATGTGGGCATCATATCCCTGTTAAAAAAAAAGAATTAAAATAAAAAATAGTTATATGCTCACCTTCCGTTGGCCCCAGACCCAGGTCGAAGCGTTTACTGATGTTCCTCGCGCGCTCCGGTCCCAAGAGTGTATTGCGGTATCGCGAGATGTCATCATCTCGCGAGACAGCAATGCATGGAGTGGTCACCGGAGCATCGCAAGGAGCGGGAAAGGCCGGTTCTGGATCCGAGGGGCCAACGGACGGTGAGTATATAACTATTTTTTATTTTTTTAATTATTTTTAACATTAGATCTTTTTACTATTGATGCCGCATAGGCAGCATCAATAGTAAAAAGTTGGTCACCCAGGGTTAATAGCAGCGGTGGCGGAGTGCGTTACCCGCAGCATCACGTGGTCCGTTGCCGCTGCCATTAACCTTGTGTGAGCGGTGACTGGAGGGGAGTATGGAGCGGGCGCCAGGCACTGACTGCGGGGAGTAAGGAGCGGCCATTTTGCCGCCGGACTGTGCCCGTCGCTGATTGGTCGTGGCCGTTTTGCCACGACCAATCAGCGACTTGGATTTCCATGACAGACAGAGGCCACAACCAATGAATATCCGTGACAGACAGACAGAAGGACAGACAGACGGAAGTGACCCTTAGACAATTATATAGTAGATGATTACCATAACCAGATGAACCTCTCCCTCCAAAAAATGACGCCACTCTTGAAAAACCCACTTAATTGCCAAGAGTTCCCTGTTACCTACTGTATGTCATAATTTTTCTCTGCAAACTACAGGTTTTTCGATAAATATGCACTTGAACGCCATTTACCAGGAGATGCGACAATACAGCCCCCACCCCCACCTCAGATGCATCATCCTCAATGAAAAAAGGCTGAGTGACGTCAGGCTGTATGAGGATTGGCGCAGATGCAAAACACTTCTTCAAGTTATCGAATGCCTCCTTAGCCGGACTAGACCACTCGGAAAAGTCTATCCCCTTCCTAGTCATATCCGTCAGAGGTTTGGATACTATCTAAAAATTACTGATGAAATACAGCAGTAGTTGGCAAAACCCAAAAACCTTTGTTACGCCTTCAAATCCTGAGGACGATCCCAATCCAGTCCCGACCAGACATTTGGCCGATCCATGCAAAAACCGGTGGACGATAACACATATTTTTGACGAAGCTACACATGGTAGTGATACGCGTAGGGATGCCCCACATGGCCTCATATTGACTATCTGGCAAGTATGAAATTTGCTTATATGCATGCCTACTGATGTTATATGGGTTGTTTCATATGGCTACATATTGACTATCTGAAATGTACATTGTGCTTAAGAATGTATCTAGGTATTGTTTTCTTTCAGATGATATAAGTGTGTTCAGGGATCAGGGATATTTTATAAGCTGAATCAAATGGGCTATATTTAAATCTTGCAGTTATTAGCATCCTTCAGATGTAGCATTTCGTCTTTGATAGTAGATACGCTATCTATAATCCACCAGTATTTACATGAATTTCTGTTCATATGCAACCAGTGTGACCCCATTGTGCCATGACTTGTATGTGTTTTAGATGTTTTTAAAAGTTTTAAATATGTATGTGCACTTGTTGTTGCTTCAATAAAGCCTTTTTCACATATGTAAGGTGTGTGTTCACCTCCATTGCGTCTCCCTTTTCTTTTTTCTATCACATACTTGCAGGACGCAATGGTAGCACCCCTTTGATTATCTTTAGACACTTATAAACTAGCGATGCCCGCTTACTTTCTTCTATTAGACATATCCTAGAAAAGGGATCTCCTCAACTGAGAACATATACTTCTTCGGTGTGACAAATAGCTTATTGTCTCTGAGTATTCGTAATACTTGCCTGACATGTACCTGATGTGACTCAAGGTCAGGTGAATAAATTAATATGTCATCCAAACAGATTACCAATAATCTACCTAAGGTGAGTAAAGATGTCATTCACTAAGTACTGAAAGATGGCTGGAGCGTTCTTCAACCCAAATGGCTTCACCAGATTCTCATACTGGCCCTCAGGGGGCCCTTTCAAGCGCTTGAAAGACCTTAGGTGACGTCACTGCTTTGTGATTGGTCGCGTAGCGGTCACGCGACCGCTACGCGACCAATCAGAAGCTGCGGACGTCTTCTAAGGTATTTCAAGCGCTTGAAAGACCTTAGGTGACGTCACTGCTTTGTGATTGGTCTCGTAGCGGTCACGCGACCGCTGCGGACCAATCAGAGCGCCGTGACGTCATCTAAGGCCCTTCAAGCGCGCATTCTTAGGTACAACGGCTCCCGGTTACGGCGGTAAAGTCCAGGCTGCGTCGGAGAGGTGAGTATATCCCTATTTTTTATTTTAATTCTTTCTTTTACACATTGATATGGATCCCAGGGCCTGAAGGAGAGTTTCCTCTCCTTCAGACCCTGGGAACCATACAGGATACCGTCCGATACTTGGTGTCCCATTGACTTGTATTGGTATCGGGTATCGGTATCGGATTAGATCCGATACTTTGCCGGTATCGGCCGATACTTTCCGATACCGATACTTTCAAGTATCGGACGGTATCGCTCAACACTAGTAATGAGGATGGTCAGATATTACCCTTTGTAAAACTTTCTGTGATATAGTCCTTCATGGCTTGCTTCTCTGGACCAGATATTTTATACAATTTGCTCTTAGGCAGCTTGGCCCCAGGAACAAGATTAACGGTGTAGGAGTAGGAGCATTCAGACGCTGCGGTCTTCTGGCTCCTCTCCGTCACGGCAACCCCGTGACACCACACCTTACAAAATCATGTGTTTTTAAAAGCTTTCTTTAACCCCTTCCCGAACTGGGACGGCACGTAGGCGTCATGAAAGTCGGTGCAAATCCGACCTGTGACGCCTATGTGTGGCGTCATGGAGGGATCGCATCCCTGCAGATCGGGTGAATGGGTTAACTCCAATTTCACCCGATCTGCAGGGACAGGGGGAGTGGTACTTCAGCCCAGGGGGATGGCTTCGCCCCCCCATGGCTACGATCGCTCTGATTGGCTGTTGAAGCTGAAACAGCCAATCAGAGCAATTTGTAATATTTCACCCATGAAAAGTGGTGAAATACTACAATCCAGCCATGGCCGATGCTGCAATATTATCAGCCATGGCTGGAAACCCTGATCTGCCCCCCGCCACCGCCACTGATCTCCTCCCCAGTCCTCCTTTCTGTCCCGTACAGTGGTCCGCTCCCCTCCATCCTCCTTTCCGCTCCCCCGTCCTCCTGTCCGCTCACCCCGTGCTCCGATCCACCCCCCGTGCTCCGATCCCACCCCCTCATACTTACCGAGCCTCCCGGTGTCCGTCCGTCTTCTCCATGGGCGCTGCCATCTTCCAAAATGGCGGGCGCATGAGGAGTGCGCCCGCTGAATCTGCCGGCCAGCATATTCGTTCCAGGTACATTTTGATCACTGTGATAAAACCTATCACAGTGATCAAAATAAAAAAAATAGTAAATGAACCCCCCCTTTACTACCCCCGTAAGTAGGGACAATAATAAAATAAAGAAAATATTTTTAATTTTTTTCCACTAGGGTTAGGGTCAGGGCTAGGGTTAGAGTTAGGGCTAGGGTTAGGACTAGGGTTAGGGTTAGGGTGAGGGCTATGGTTAGGGTTAGGGCTAGGGTTAGGGCTAGGGTTAGAATTAGGGTTAGAACTAGGGTTACGGTTAGAATTAGGCTATGTGCACACGGTGCGGATTGGCCGCTGTGGATTTGTAGCAGTTTTCCATCAGATTTACAGTACCATGATAACCTATGGAAAACCAAATCCGCTGTGCCCATGGTGCGGAAAATACCATGCGGAAACGCTGTGTTGTATTTTCCACAGCATGGCAATTCTTTGTGCGGATTCCGCAGCGTTTTACACCTGTTCCTCAATAGGAATCCGCAGGTGAAATCCGCACAAAAAACACTGGAAATCCGCGGTAAATCCGCAGGTAAAACGCAGTGCCTTTTACCTGCGGATTTTTCAAAAATGGTGTGGAAAAATCTCACACGAATCCGCAACGTGGGCATATAGCCTTAGGGAATTAGAGTTAGGGTTGGTATTAGGGCTAGGGTTGGAAATAGGGTTAAGATTAGGCTTGTGGTTAGGGTTATGGTTAGGGTTAGGGGTGTGTTGGGGTTAGGGTTGGGATTAGGGTTAGGGTTGTGATTAGGGTTAGGGGTGTGTTGGGGTCAGGGTTGTGATTAGGGTTATGGCTAGAGTTGGGATTAGGGTTAGGGGTGTGTTGGGGTTAGTGTTGGAGTTAGAATTGAGGGGTTTCCACTGTTTAGGCACAACAGGGGTCTCCAAACGCAACATGGCACCACCATTGATTCCAGCCAATCTTGCGTTCAAAAAGTCAAATGGTGATCCCTCCCTTCCAAGCCCCGACAGTGGTTCCCCACGCATATGGGGTATAAGCGTACTCAGGACAAACTGGACAACAACTTTTGGGGTCCAGTTTCTCCTGTTACTCTTGTGAAAATAAAAAATTGAGGGCTAAAAAATAATTTTTGAGGAAAGAAAATTTTTTTTTTATTTTCACGGCTCTGCATTATAAGCTTCTGTGAAGCACTTGGGGGTTTAACGTAGTCACCGCACATCTAGATTAGTTCCATGGAGTCACATGTGGGGGAGCTCCAATGTTTAGGCACACAGGGGCTCTCCAAACGCGACATGGTGTCCGCTAACGATTGGAGCTAATTTTTCATTCAAAAAGTCAAATGGCGCTCCTTCCCTTCCGAGCCCTGCCGTGTGCCCAAACAGTAGTTTACCCCCACATGTGAGGTATCAGTGTACTCAGGAGAAATTGCCCAGTACATTTTAGGATCCATTTTATCCTGTTGCCCATGTGGAAATGAACAAATTGAGGCTAAAAGAATTTTTTTGTGAAAAAAAGTACTTTTTCATTTTTACGGATCAATTTGTGAAGCACCTGGGGGTTCAAAGTGCTCACTATGCATCTAGATAAGCTCATTGGGGGGTCTAGTTTCCAAAATGGGGTCACTTGTGGGGGAGGTCCAATGTTTAGGCACACAGGGGCTCTCCAAACAGGACATGGTGTCCGCTATCGATTGGAGCTAATTTTTCATTCAAAAGTCAAATGGCACGCCTTCCCTTCCGAGCCATGCCATCTGCCCAAACAGTGGTTTACCCCCACATATGAGGTATCGGTGTACTCAGGAGAAATTTCCCAACACATTTTAGGATGCATTTTATTCTGTTACCCATGTAAAAATGAAAAAATTGAGGCTAAAAGACATTTTTTGTGAAAAAAAAGTACTTTTTCATTTTTACGGATCAATTTGTGAAGCACCTGGGGGTTCAAAGTGCTCACTATACATCTAGATAAGCTCCTTGGTGGTGTCTAGTTTCCAAAATAGGGTCACTTGTGGGGGAGCTCCAATGTTTAGGCACACAGGGGCTCTCCAAACGCGACATGGTGTCCGCTCAAGATTAGAGCCAATTTTTCATTGAAAAAGTCAAATGGCGCTCCTTCCCTTCCGAGCCCTGTCGTGCGCCCAAACAGTGGTTCCCCACCACATATGGGATATCGGCGTACTCAGGACAAATTGTACAATAACTTTTGGGGTCCAGTTTTTCTTTTTACCCTTGGGAAAATAAAAAAAATTGTTGCTAAAAGATCATTTTTGTGACTAAAAAGTTAAATGTTATTTTTTTCCTTCCATGTTGCTTCTGCTGCTGCGAAGCACCTGAAAGGTTAATAGACTTCTTGAATGTGGTTTTGAGTACCTTGAGGGGAGCAGTTTTCAGAATGGTGTCACTTTTGGGTATTTTCAGCCATATAGACCCCTCAAACTGACTTCAAATGTGAGGTGGTCCCTAAAAAAATGGTTTTGTAAATTTCGTTGTAAAAATGAGAAATCGCTGGTCAAATTTTAACCCTTATAACTTCCTAGGAAAAAAAAATTTTGTTTCCAAAATTGTGCTTATGTAAAGTAGACATGTGGGAAATGTTATCTATTAACTATTTTTTGTCACATAACTCTCTCGTTTAACATAATAAAAATTCAAAATTTGAAAATTGCAAAATTTTCAAAATTTTAGCTACATTTTTTTCACAAATAAACGCAAAAATTACCGACCTAAATTTACCACTAACATGAAGCCCAATATGTCACGAAAAAACAATCTCAGAACCACTAGGATCCGTTGAAGCGTTCCTGAGTTATTACCTCATAAAGGGACACTGGTCAGAATTGCAAAAAACGTCCAGGTCATTAAGGTCAAAATAGGCTGGGTCATGAAGGGGTTAAAACACACATATTTTTGGTGGTGTTTTGATGTAGTTTTTTTATGCTTTTTTCCAGTGTGTTTTTTTAATGCATTTTTAATTATTATATTATAATTTGGGGTGTGACAATAGGGTGAGCCTTTTGCAAAAGCTTTGCAAAAAATGCATTAAAAAATTGCAGGTAAAAACATGGTAGAAACAAACATTTTGCAGTGATTACGGGCAGAAAATGCAACAATGAATTAAAATGCAATATGGTTGCCTTCAGTAGGTAACTGCTACTTTACATATTGGCAAAGGGGTTGTTCAGTACTCGGGGTAATTGATCGGGTTGTCCTTTTGGTGCTGGTGCAATTCCAGCAGTTTTGGTACTCGCTATCTGAGATCACGTGGCATAATGTCACACAATCCTTACGGCCAGTCAGCAGTGGTTTCAGGCTCCTTTCTTATGGGCGTAATTGACATCCAGAGGAAGTGAGAGCTGCAACTGCTCTCTCATTTCCTCTGTATGAGGTGAGTATAAGGCCATGTTTATTCTTTGTGCATTCTTCACAAATTCCTGGTTTGGGCTTACAAATACAAAGGTAAAATACTAACAAAACAATGAATGTGTGAAAGTGGCCTAAAAGTTATTATTTTATTGAGGAGAAACATAGAGATTCAAAAGGGATTACCTGAGTAGTAGACAAGTTCTTTATATAACATGAGATCCCGTATAACACACCATCCGCATCATCTGCAACAACTAATACAAAATAAAATGCAGCTATTCATATGTATTCAGATGTACTTATGGTTAAATTCAGGGCCGGCCAAAGAGATTACGGTGCCCTAGGCGAAACTATTTTATTGCGCCCCTACTACTTTTAACATACCTCCCAACTTTGCCACGGCAAATTTTAGGCCACGCCTCTGACCACACCCATTCATAACTAGCCACACCCATATCCACGTTCCAACCACACCCATTTAGCACTGCTGATCACACTGTTTCATAAAGAATAATTATAAACAAAAAAATATGGCCACACAGTGCTCCATACTGTATAATGGCCACACATGATGCTCCATACTGTATAATGGCCACACATGATGCTCCATACTGTATAATGGCCACACATGATGCTCCATACTGTATAATGACCACACATGATGCTCCATATTGTATATTGGCTGCACATGATACTTCGTGCCATATAATGGCCACAAATAGCTACTCCTACACGTGCGGCTGCACTCCGTACACACGCGCTCCGCTCCATACACCTCGTACACACGCGGCTCCGCTCCGTACACCTCGTACACATTTAGCTCCGCTCCATACACCTCATACACACACGACTCCGCTCCGTACACCTCATACACACGGCTCCGCTCCGTACACCTCATACACACATGGCTCCACTCCATACACCTCATACACATTCAGCTCCGCTCCATACACCTTTTGCCTTTTGAAAAGCTTTTTTATAATTTTTTTCTATTTTTTTCTCTGGCGTCCCCTTAGGGTCGGTGCCCTAGGCGGCCACCTATTTCGCCTATACGTTCGGGCCGGCCCTGGTTAAAATGTAAGTAATTGGATTTCTTGGTTGAAATAAATTTTATTAGATTATTAATTTAGGTTTTTAAAAGTGCTTAAGGCCACATTCACACTAGCAGTATTTGGTCAGTATTTTACATCAGTATTTGTAAGCCAAAACCAAGAGTGGGTGACAAATGCAGAAGTGGTGCATATGTTTCTATTATACTTTTCCTCTGATTTTTCCTCTCATGGTTTTGGCTACAAATACTGATGTAAAAAAACTCAGCAAATACTGGATGTGTGCACATGATGTTGGGGATCGAGTTCCCACCTCTGCATGGGGGGAATCTCAGTCCATCTCCACTGCAGTCTCCCATTCTTCTCCTGCCGCTGTGGAGTCTGCTCAGCAGAGACGTCAGTCCCAGCGTCTCGCTCAGTCTGACTCTGTGCAAAGGGTTACTGCTGCTTTTCCAGCTTCTGCCATTGAAGCCAGTGCTGGGCAGCGGCGAGCAAACGCTTTTGGGACTAAGTCCCGCTTTTCTCCTTCTGAGCATGCCCAGGGTAAGATTTCTCATTGGAGATCGAGGGTCAGATGCTTAGATACTGCAGCAAAGGCCATTGGTTCTCCTGGAAGGTCCTGAAGGTGCTCAGGCTTTGTGGCAGCTTCTCATTGGTCCTTCTAGGAAGGTCTTGTTCGTGCTTCAGCTATAAAAGGCTTGCTTTGCGCCAGTATGGTTATGCATGAATGTGTTCAGGGACCCGACTGAAATAAGCCCCTAGAATACCGGCTTCTCCGGTGAGGAGATTGTGTGTTTGTATTCAGGGACCCAGCTGAAATAAGCCCCTAGAATACCGGCTTCTCCGGTGAGGAGATTGTGTGTGTGCATAACCACTGACTGCTATCAGTTTGGCAGCAAGCTTGCGCTCCTGTGAAGCTAACAGTGCGCAGTGCTTTCCTCTCACGGCTGCTCTGTGAGGTAACAGAGCTAGTCTATACCGCCAAACAGTGCCACCATTCACTAGCAGCAGGTTCTCCTACACCAGTGATGGCGAACCTATGACACGCGTGTCAGTGCTGACACGCGTAGTCATTTTCAGTGACACGCCGGCCGCGGCCCCATAGAAATTGCTTCTTTCCCAGGGTCTGAAGGAGAGGAAACTCTCCTTCAGGCCCTGGGAACCATATTAATATGTAAAATAAAGAATTAAAATAAAAAATATTGCTATACTCACCTGTCCGACGCAGCCTGGACGTCCGCGAGGGAACCGGCAGCGTTGTTTGCTTAAAAATCGCGGTTTTCCTTCCTTACTTGAAGTCCCGGCTTGTGATTGGTTGCGTGCCGCCCATGTGACCGAGACGCGACCAATCACAGCAAGCCGTGACGTAATTTTAGGTCCTTCAGGATTTTAAAATTACGTTCCGGCGTTGTGATTGGTTGCGTCGCCCATGTGACCGCACGCAACCAATCACAACGCCGGAACGTAATTTTAAAATCCTGAAGGACCTAAAATTACGTCACGGCTTGCTGTGATTGGTCGCGTCTCGGTCACATGGGCGGCACGCAACCAATCACAAGCCGGGACTTCAAGTAAGGAAGGAAAACCGCGATTTTTAAGCAAACAACGCTGCCGGTTCCCTCGCGGACGTCCAGGCTGCGTCGGACAGGTGAGTATAGCAATATTTTTTATTTTAATTCTTTATTTTACACACATTAATGTTGTTTCGATACCGATACCCGATACCACAAAAGTATTGGATCTCGGTATCGGAATTCCGATACAGCAAATATCGGCCGATACCCGATACTTGCGGTATCGGAATACTAAACAATGGCATCCGATCCGATTTTTTATCGGATCGGATGCCATGCAGGAGGTCTGTGGGTCCAAACAACAGAGCTCCGGTGCAGAGCGTCTAGGCCTGGGACTTCCGGTAGGCTAGGCGCAGCTCCCGGAAGTCCCAGGCCTCTGCGTCGGATCTGTGTTGTTTGGGCGACATTGCGCTGCTCCCTGCTGCGCCGACCAGAAGTCCCAGGCTGCACTTCTGAGGCCTGAGGAGATAGCTGTCTGGAGGCCCTGTGATAGCTGTCTGGACTCAGGCCCTGTGATTGCTGTCTGGACTCAGGCCCTGTGATAGCTGTCTGGACTCAGGCCCTGTGATTGCTGTCTGGACTCAGGCCCTGTGATAGCTGTCTGGACTCAGGCCCTGTGATAGCTGTCTGGACTCAGGCCCTGTGATAGCTGTCTGGACTCAGGCCCTGTGATAGCTGTCTGGACTCAGGCCCTGTGATAGCTGTCTGGACTCAGGCCCTGTGATTGCTGTCTGGACTCAGGCCCTGTGATAGCTGTCTGGACTCAGGCCCTGTGATAGCTGTCTGGACTCAGGCCCTGTGATAGCTGTCTGGACTCAGGCCCTGTGATAGCTGTCTGGACTCAGGCCCTGTGATAGCTGTCTGGACTCAGGCCCTGTGATAGCTGTCTGGATTCAGGCCCTGTGATTGCTGTCTGGACTCAGGCCCTGTGATTGCTGTCTGGACTCAGGCCCTGTGATAGCTGTCTGGACTCAGGCCCTGTGATAGCTGTCTGGACTCAGGCCCTGTGATTGCTGTCTGGACTCAGGCCCTGTGATTGCTGTCTGGACTCAGGCCCTGTGATTGCTGTCTGGACTCAGGCCCTGTGATTGCTGTCTGGACTCAGGCCCTGTGATTGCTGTCTGGACTCAGGCCCTGTGATTGCTGTCTGGACTCAGGCCCTGTGATTGCTGTCTGGACTCAGGCCCTGTGATAGCTGTCTGGACTCAGGCCCTGTGACTACTACAGCAACCATCATCCAGTGAACTGTGGGGTGTCATTGGCCATTACTGAGATAAGTGAGAGGGAGGCATCAGTGATGGCGAACCTGTGGCAGTCCAGCTGTTGCAAAACTACAATTCCCATCATGGCTGGCCATTCAAAGCAAAGGCTTTGGCTGTAAAGACATGATGGGAATTGTAGTTTTGCAACAGCTGGAGTGCCACAGGTTCGCCATCACTGGAAGAATTCCCCCTCCCCCTCACTTATCTTAGTTCACGGCACCCCACACAAGTTAAATAATAGCAAGACCAACAAAAGAAACCAACTGACAGATGAACAAAGAAGTCACTAAGCAGGTAAGTTAATTCTAATTATACATATTTGTTATTTAAACTATACATGTCGCAAAATTGTTTTTTTATCAAGGTGACACACCACCCAAGTTATGCTCGGTTTTTTGGCGAATTTTGACACACCGAGCTCAAAAGGTTGCCCATCACTGTCCTACACGGTGGACCGCGGGCTGCGAACGCACCATTTATAATAAACATCTATTTTTACTCGGTGCGTTCCGCTAGCCCTAACATAATACTAGCGCCAGGGTCTGGCTAGTAAATGGCGGATGATCAGCGTTTACAGCGGTACATCCAGCAGCTGGAGGGTAGGTTGGTGGCTCTTGAGCGCACAACCTCAGCTGTGGATGTTACCGCAGTCGCTGTTCAGGCTGCAAGTGTAGCTGCAGCCAGTTTGTCCTCGGCCACCCCTGCTCCGACTTTATCCCGTCTCCCGCTTCCACACAAGTTTGCTGGTGACAGTAAACTATGTCGGGGAGTCGTGAGTCAGTGCTCCATACATCTTGGGCTTCTGGCTGCACGTGTTCCTACGGAACGTGCGAAAGTTGGATTTATTTTATCCCTTTTGTCGGGCAGGGCGTTGGAGTGGGCAACGCCACTATGGGAGCGTAATGATCGTGTGGTGCAGAGTGCTCCTCTCTTCCTGGACGCTCTGAAACAGGTCTTTTTGGGACCTCGTGTCACCCATGATACCGCGCTCCAATTGTTGGCAATAACACAGGGTGCGTCCATGGTCAGTCAGTTCGCCGTCCAATTCCGGACTCTGGTCTCAGAGCTGGAGTGGCCGGATAAAGTCCTTATTCTGGTATCTTGGAAAGGACTGGCAGACCATGTGAAGGACGCCTTGGCCACCAGGGAGATTCCCGCCACACTGGAGGAGCTCATTACTATATCTACCCGCATCGACCTCCGTTTTAACGACCCAGTGTAGGCAGAGGTTTCGGCTGGCTCCCACCTTCACCAGACCTCTAGAAACTTCCGTTCAGGTGTCTGACCCCCATGAGGCCATGGAGGTTTCTCGAGCGGGACCTAAGTCCCGGGTCGCTCGGGTACCCGTGGTTTGTAAAAATTGCCAACAAATAGGACATTATGCCAATAAATGTCCACGGCGGTCAGGAGAACGATCGCGTCTAGTAACCATTGGAGGAGGTTCACTAGATACAGTGGCATTTTCCTTCAAGTTGTCCTTTAAAGGGACAATCACGTTAAGCTCATCTTCTCTAACAGTCGAGCTTTGTGTGGACTCAGGAGCGGAGGGGAATTTCATATCCTCCGCTTTTGCTCTGCGCCATGCAATATCTCAGGTGATGCTCGCCAAACCGGTGACTGTTAGAGTAGTGAATGGGTCAACACTTCCCACACAAATCACACACCAGACTGTCCCTTTCACGTTATCCATGTCCCCTTCCCACCAGGAGGTTATTTCCCTTCTTGTCCTTCCCGAGGGAATGGACGAAATTCTGCTGGGAATACCCTGGCTCCGTTTCCACTCCCCACATATTGAGTGGACCTCTGGGAGGATATTGGGTTGGAGTGAGTCATGTAAGGGCAGATGTGTGAAAGAGTATGTTCAGGTTTCCACCACTGAGATACCCGCAGATCTTTCTTCTCTTCCCAAGTGCTATTGGTGCTATGCTGACGTTTTCTCCAAAAGGGCTGCAGAAACTCTTCCACCTCATCACCCCTATGACTGTCCTATTGATCTCTTGCCTGGAGCTGAACCTCCTCGGGGAAGGGTATATCCCCTCTCTCTCCCTGAGACGGAGGCTATGTCTCAATACATCCAGGAGAATTTGGCAAGAGGGTTCATTAGGAAGTCAGTGTCTCCTGCAGGGGCGGGATTCTTCTTCGTACAGAAGAAGAATGGGGAATTACATCCTTGCATCGATTACAGGGGTCTTAATGCCATCACCATTAAAAATAAGTACCCGTTGCCCCTGATTTCTGAGCTCTTTGACAGGTTAAGGGGAGCAAGGGTATTCACCAAACCTAGATTTGCGGGGTGCCTACAACCTGATTCGCATCCGTGAGGGGGACTGTTATGACCCCAATGGCAGAGGGTCTCAGAAATAACTACCAAGTCTGCAAACACAAAAAACCAGCTCATAGGGCAGTGGTAACTGGGCTGACCATATATCTAATCCTAGCACCACAAATAGCAGCAGCCGGGGAACGTGCCTACGTTGGTTCTAGACGTCTCGCGCCAGCCGGAGAACTAACTAACCCTAGAAGGGAAAAGAAAGACCTTTCTTGCCTCCAGAGAAAAGACCCCAAAAGTTGGATACAAGCCCCCAACAAATAATAACGGTGAGGTAAGAGGAAAAGACAAACGTAAGAATGAGCTAGGTATTTAGCAAAGAGAGGCCCACTGACTAATAGCAGAATATAGTAAGATGACTTATACGGTCAGCAAAAACCCTATCAAAATTTCCACGCTGGATATTCAAGAACCCCCGAACCGTCTAACGGCCCGGGGGGAGAATACCAGCCCCCTAGAGCTTCCAGCAAAAACAGGAATCACATTTAGTACAAGCTGGACAGAAATTAAGAGCAATGCAAATAACCAAAAAACAAGGAAGCAGGACTTAGCTTAATTTTGCAAGAACCAGGACCAGCAGACAGGAGCAAACAGAAAGGACTGATTACAACGATGCCAGGCACTGAACTGACAATCCAGGAAGTTTATATAGCAACACCCCTGGACTAACGACCCAGGTGGGTGCCAAACTGAGGAAAGACAATCCCAGAGTCATATCACTAGTGACCACAAGAGGGAGCCAAAAAGGTCTAATTCACAACAGTACCCCCCCCTTAAGGAGGGGTCACCGAACCCTCACCAAGACCACCAGGGCGATCAGGATGAGCAGCGTGAAAGGCACGAACTAAATCGGCCGCATGCACATCAGAGGCAACCACCCAGGAATTATCCTCCTGACCATAGCCCTTCCACTTGACCAGATACTGAAGCCTCCGCCTGGAGAGACGAGAATCCAAGATCTTCTCCACCACGTACTCCAACTCGCCCTCAACCAACACCGGAGCAGGAGGCTCAACAGAAGGAACCACAGGTACAACGTACCGCCGCAACAAAGACCTATGGAACACGTTGTGAATGGCAAACGACACCGGAAGATCCAAGCGAAAGGACACAGGATTAAGGATTTCCAATATCTTGAAGGGACCGATGAAGCGAGGCTTAAATTTAGGAGAGGAGACCTTCATAGGAACAAATCGAGAAGACAGCCATACCAAATCCCCAACACGAAGTCGGGGACCCACACCGCGGCGGCGGTTGGCAAAACGCTGAGCCTTCTCCTGTGACAACTTTAAGTTGTCCACCACATGATTCCAGATCTGCTGCAACCTATCCACCACAGAATCTACCACAGGACAGTCAGAAGACTCCACATGTCCCGAGGAAAAACGAGGATGGAAACCAGAGTTGCAGAAAAATGGCGAAACCAAAGTAGCGGAACTAGCCCGATTATTAAGGGCAAACTCAGCCAACGGCAAGAAGGTCACCCAATCATCCTGATCTGTAGAAACAAAACACCTCAAATAAGCCTCCAGAGTCTGATTAGTTCGCTCCGTTTGTCCATTAGTTTGAGGATGAAAGGCAGACGAAAACGACAAATCAATGCCCATCTTAGCACAAAAGGATCGCCAGAACCTGGAAACAAACTGGGATCCTCTGTCAGACACGATATTCTCAGGAATGCCGTGTAAACGAACCACATTCTGAAAGAACAAGGGAACCAGATCGGAAGAGGAAGGCAACTTAGGCAAAGATACCAAATGGACCATCTTGGAAAAGCGATCACATACCACCCAGATGACAGACATTCCTTGAGACACCGGAAGATCTGAAATGAAATCCATGGAAATGTGTGTCCAAGGCCTCTTCGGGACAGGCAAGGGCAAGAGCAAGCCGCTGGCACGAGAACAGCAAGGCTTAGCCCGAGCACAAGTCCCACAGGACTGCACAAATGACCGCACATCCCGTGACAAGGAAGGCCACCAAAAGGACCTAGCCACCAAATCTCTGGTGCCAAAAATTCCCGGATGCCCTGCCAACACCGAGGAATGAACCTCGGAAATGACTCTGTTGGTCCACTTATCAGGAACAAACAGTCTGTCAGGTGGACAAGAGTCAGGTCTACCGGCCTGAAATCTCTGCAACACACGTCGCAAATCCGGAGAAATGGCTGACAAGATTACTCCCTCTTTAAGAATACCAACTGGTTCTGCGACTCCAGGAGAGTCAGGCACAAAGCTCCTTGAAAGAGCATCAGCCTTCACATTCTTTGAACCTGGTAAATACGAGACCACAAAGTCAAAACGGGAGAAAAACAATGACCAACGGGCCTGTCTAGGATTCAGGCGCTTAGCAGACTCGAGATACATCAGATTCATGTGATCAGTCAAGACCACCACACGATGCTTAGCACCCTCGAGCCAATGACGCCACTCCTCAAATGCCCACTTCATGGCCAGCAACTCCCGATTGCCAACATCATAATTCCGCTCAGCAGGCGAAAACTTCCTAGAGAAGAAAGCACATGGTCTCATTACAGAGCAACCAGGGCCTCTCTGCGACAAAACGGCCCCTGCCCCAATCTCAGAAGCATCCACTTCAACCTGAAAGGGAAGTGAGACATCAGGCTGGCACAAAACAGGCGCCGAAGTAAACCGGCGCTTCAACTCTTGGAAAGCTTCCATGGCTGCAGGAGCCCAGTTAGCAACATCAGAACCTTTCTTGGTCATATCCGTCAAAGGTTTAACAGCGCTAGAAAAATTAGCGATAAAACGACGGTAGAAGTTAGCAAAACCCAAGAACTTCTGAAGACTCTTAACTGACGTGGGTTGAGTCCAATCATGAATAGCTCAGACCTTGACTGGGTCCATCTCCACCGCAGAAGGGGAAAAAATAAAACCCAAAAAGGGAACCTTCTGTACTCCAAAGAGACACTTTGAGCCCTTAACAAACAAAGCATTCTCACGCAAAACCTGAAACACCATCCTGACCTGCTCTACATGCGAGTCCCAATCATCAGAGAAAACCAGAATATCATCCAGATAAACAATCATAAATTTATCCAGATACTTCCGGAAAATATCATGCATAAAGGACTGAAACACTGAAGGAGCATTAGAGAGCCCAAAAGGCATCACCAAGTACTCAAAATGACCTTCGGGCGTATTAAATGCAGTTTTCCATTCATCTCCTTGCTTAATGCGCACAAGGTTGTACGCACCACGAAGATCTATCTTGGTGAACCACTTGGCACCCTTAATCCGGGCAAACAAGTCCGACAACAGAGGCAAAGGATACTGAAATTTAACAGTGATTTTATTCAGAAGCCGATAGTCAATACAAGGTCTCAAAGATCTGTCCTTCTTGGCCACAAAAAAGAATCCCGCACCAAGAGGGGAAGAGGATGGACGGATATGCCCCTTCTCCAGAGATTCCTTGATATACGAACGCATTGCGGTATGCTCAGGTACAGACAGGTTAAATAGTCTTCCCTTAGGAAATTTACTACCTGGAATCAAATCTATGGCGCAGTCACAGTCCCTATGAGGAGGCAGAGCACTGGACCTGGACTCGCTGAATACATCCTGATAATCAGACAAATACTCAGGAACTTCCGAAGGAGTAGAGGAAGCAATAGACACCGGCGGGGAATCACCATGAATTCCCTGACAGCCCCAACTTGACACCGACATTGCCTTCCAATCCAAGACTGGATTATGGGTCTGTAACCATGGCAAACCCAAAACGACCAAATCATGCATTTTATGCAGAACAAGAAAACGAATCACCTCCCGATGTTCAGGAGTCATGCACATGGTTACCTGTGTCCAAAACTGCAGTTTATTTTCCGCCAATGGCGTAGCATCAATACCTCTAAGAGGGATAGGATTTACCAACGGCTCAAGAACAAAACCACAGCGCTTGGCAAATGACAGATCCATAAGACTCAGGGCAGCACCTGAATCCACAAACGCCATAACACGGTAGGAAGACAATGAGCAAATTAAAGTCACAGACAAAATAAATTTAGGTTGCAAATTACCAATGGCGACAGGACTAACAACCCTTGTTAGGCGTTTAGAGCATGCTGATATAACATGTGTAGAATCACCACAGTAAAAACACAACCCATTCTGACGTCTATGATTTTTCCGTTCATTTCTAGTCTGAATTCTACCACATTGCATTAAATCAGGTGTTTGTTCAGACAACACCACCAGAGGATTAGCGGTTTTGCGCTCCCGCAAACGCCGGTCAATTTGAATAGCCAGCGCCATGGAATCATTCAGACTTGTAGGAATGGAGAAACCCACCATCACATTCTTAATGGCTTCAGAAAGGCCATTTCTGAAATTTGCGGCCAGAGCACACTCATTCCACTGAGTAAGCACGGACCATTTCCGAAATTTTTGGCAATACACTTCAGCTTCATCCTGGCCCTGAGAAATAGCCAGCAAGGCTTTTTCTGCCTGAACCTCAAGATTGGGTTCCTCGTAAAGCAATCCGAGCGCCAGAAAAAACGCATCAATATTTGCCAATGCCGGATCTCCTGGCGCTAGCGAGAAAGCCCAATCCTGAGGGTCGCCCCGTAAAAAAGAGATAACAATTTTAACTTGCTGAGCTGAGTCTCCAGATGAACGGGGTCTCAGAGATAGAAACAATTTACAATTATTCCTGAAATTCCTAAACTTAAATCGGTCTCCAGAAAACAGTTCAGGAATAGGTATTTTAGGTTCAGACATTGGACTACTGGTAACAAAATCTTGTATGCCCTGCACACGAGCAGCAAGCTGGTCCACACTTGTAATCAAGGTCTGGACATTCATGTCTGCAGCAAGCTTAAGCCACTCAGAGGTAAAGGGGAGGAAGAGAGGAAAAAACAAAACAAAAAAAAACTCAGAATTTCCTTTCTTATTATCCCACTTCTGCAATGCATTAAACATTCAATGTTGGCCTGGCATACTGTTATGACCCCAATGGCAGAGGGTCTCAGAAATAAATACCAAGTCTGCAAACACAAAAAACCAGCTCATAGGGCAGTGGTAACTGGGCTGACCATATATCTAATCCTAGCACCACAAATAGCAGCAGCCGGGGAACGTGCCTACGTTGGTTCTAGACGTCTCGCGCCAGCCGGAGGACTAACTAACCCTAGAAGGGAAAAGAAAGACCTTTCTTGCCTCCAGAGAAAAGACCCCAAAAGTTGGATACAAGCCCCCAACAAATAATAACGGTGAGGTAAGAGGAAAAGACAAACGTAAGAATGAGCTAGGTATTTAGCAAAGAGAGGCCCACTGACTAATAGCAGAATATAGTAAGATGACTTATACGGTCAGCAAAAACCCTATCAAAATTTCCACGCTGGATATTCAAGAACCCCCGAACCGTCTAACGGCCCGGGGGGAGAATACCAGCCCCCTAGAGCTTCCAGCAAAAACAGGAATCACATTTAGTACAAGCTGGACAGAAATTAAGAGCAATGCAAATAACCAAAAAACAAGGAAGCAGGACTTAGCTTAATTTTGCAAGAACCAGGACCAGCAGACAGGAGCAAACAGAAAGGACTGATTACAACGATGCCAGGCACTGAACTGACAATCCAGGAAGTTTATATAGCAACACCCCTGGACTAACGACCCAGGTGGGTGCCAAACTGAGGAAAGACAATCCCAGAGTCATATCACTAGTGACCACAGGAGGGA
Source organism: Ranitomeya variabilis (assembly GCF_051348905.1). Lineage (NCBI taxonomy): Eukaryota > Metazoa > Chordata > Amphibia > Anura > Dendrobatidae > Ranitomeya > Ranitomeya variabilis. Next base: position 745,041,926 of record NC_135232.1, on the reverse strand, counting down.
GCCAAAAAAGTCTAATTCACAACAGGGGACGAATGGAAAATGGCTTTTAATACCAGGGATGGGCACTGTGAATATCTGGTGATGCCCTTCGGGCTCTGTAATGCCCCAGCCGTTTTTCAGGACTTTGTCAACGATATCTTCCGGGATATGCTTTCCACCTCGGTCGTAGTCTATCTGGATGATATTCTCATCTTCTCTCAAGATATTGACTCCCACCGGAGAGATGTTGGCAGAGTCTTCGAACTCTTACGGGCGAATTCCCTCTATGCAAAGTTGGAGAAGTGTGTGTTTGAGCAGGAGTCTTTACCTTTCCTGGGCTATATCATCTCCGCCCAGGGATTGGCTATGGATCCTGCCAAACTACAGGCTGTGATGGACTGGCAAGAACCCCATTCTCTTAAAGCGGTGCAGCGCTTTATGGGGTTCATAAATTACTATAGCCAGTTCATTCCCCACTTCTCAACTTTGGTAGCTCCCTTGGTATCCCTCACCAAGAAGGGAGCGAATCCCAAATTGTGGTCGGAAGAGGTCTCCAAAGCCTTCACTTCTATAAAGTCTAATTTTGCTAGCGCTCCCATCTTACATCGTCCCGATGTGGATAAGCCATTCTTAATTGAGGTGGATGCCTCATCCGTTGGTGCCGGAGCAGTCCTCTATCAAAAGGATGCTCAAGGTCGGAAGCATCCATGCTTCTTCTTCTGAAAGACCTTCACACCAGCGGAGAGAAATTACTCCATCGGGGATAGGGAGTTGCTAGCAATGAAGTTGGCCTTTTCGGAGTGGAGACATCTCTTGGAGGGAGCTCGGTTTCCCTTCCAAGTCTTCACAGACCACTAAAATTTGGTTTATTTGCGTACAGCTCAGCGGCTGAATTCTCGTCAGGCCAGATGGTCCTTGTTCTTCTCCCGGTTCCACTTCACTCTCCATTATCTCGCCGGGGAGAAGAAGATTCGTGCTGACGCTCTCTCTCACTCCGTTGTGTCAACTGAGGAAGAGGAGCCTCGGCTTATTGTCCCTTCAGAGAGTCTGAGAACCGTAGCTCCGGTTTCGCTAGAGTCTGTGCCTCCGGGCAAGACTTTTGTTCCCATCAATTTGCGACCGGAGGTTCTCTCTTAGGCTCATTCGTCCAGAGTGGGTGGACACTTTGGGACAAAGAGGAGATCTGAACTGCTGGCTAGGACGTACTGGTGGCCACATATGGTCCGTGACGTCGGAGATTATGTTCGGGCGTGTGTCTACTGCGCCAAAAATAAGTCTCCTCGACAACGGTCAGCTGGGTTACTCTATCCCATGCCGGTAGCAGACAGGCCCTGGGAGATGGTCGGGATGGACTTTGTGGTGGGTTTGCCCAAGTCTCGTGTCTGTACCATCATTTGGGTTATCACCGATCATTTTTCTAAGATGGTGCATTTGGTGCCGCTTCCACGGCTACCTTCTGCACGGGCCTTGGCAGCGTTGTTTATTAAACACATTTTCCGCCTACACGGTATGCCGGACAAAATTGTCAGTGACCGGGGTCCCCAGTTTGTGTCTTGGTTCTGGAGAGAGCTCTGTCGTCTTCTCAGCACTGAGTTGAATCTCTCTTCAACATATCATCCCGAGACAAATGGGTTGGTAGAGATGGCCAACCAGACCTTGGTCACATATCTGCGACATTTTGTCTCTGCCAGGCAGGATGACTGCGCATCCTTGCTACCGTGGGCGGAGTTTGCGTTGAACAACGCCGTAGCTGATTCCACTGGACAAACCCCATTCCTCCTTAACTATGGTCAGCATCCGCGGGTACCTGTGCCTATGCCCATGTCTTCCGCTGACTCCAGGGTGGCAGACTGGGCTGTGGAGGCACGGGATATTTGGGACCGCACTCAGGATGCCATTCGGGCCTCCAAGGAGAGAATGAGGTCCTCCGCCAATGCACATCGGCACCCCGCTCCGACCTTTGCTCCTGGCGACTTGGTGTGGCTCTCTGCCCGTAACATCAGGCTGCGAGTTGAGACCACTAAGTTTGCACCTCGCTACTTGGGCCCCTTCAAGGTCCTCGAACAGGTTAACCCTGTGGTCTACCGTTTAGCCCTTCCACCACGCTTGGGTATCACCAACACCTTTCATGTGTCCCTCTTGAAACCCGTATACATGTCTTGGTTTTCCGAGTCATCTGCCGGGACATCGGGTTCGTCTACGGACGATTACGAGGTGAACGCTATTTTGGGCTACAAGGTGGTACGTGGCAAAAAATTTTATTTGGTGGACTGGAAGGGTTATGGTCCTGAGGGCCTGCTGAGCACATTCGGGCTCTGCAGCTAATTGCTGCCTTTGGGCGTGGCGGGGTCCGGGGGGGGGGGGGTGATGTTGGGGGTCGAGTTCCCACCTCTGCGCAGATGGAATCTTGGTCCATCTCCACTGCGGTCTCCCATTCTTCTCCTGCCGCAGTGGAGTCTGCTCAGCGGAGACATCGGTCCCAGCGTCTCGCTCAGTCTGACTCTGTGCAAAGGGTTACTGCTGCTTTTCCAGCTTCTGCCATTGAAGCCAGTGCTGGGCAGCGACGAGCAGATGCTTTTGGGACTAAGTCCCGCTTTTCTCCTTCTGAACATGCCCAGGGTAAGATCTCTCATTGGAGATCGAGGGTCACATGCTTAGATACTGCAGCAAAGGCCATTGGTTCTCCTGGAAGGTCCTGAAGGTGCTCAGGCATTGTGACAGCTTTTCATTGGTCCTTCTAGGAAGGTCTTGTTCGTGCTTCAGCTATAAAAGGCCCGCACGGCCATGCGCTAGTATCAATTCAAATATGTGCTTTGCGCCAGTATGGTTATGCATGAATGTGTTCAGGGACCCGGCTGAAATAAGCCCCTAGAATACCGGCTTCCCCGGTGAGGAGATTGTGTGTTTGTATTCAGGGACCCGGCTGAAATAAGCCCCTAGAATACCGGCTTCTCCGGTGAGGAGATTGTGTGTGTGCATAACCACTGACTGCTATCAGTTCGGCAGCAAGCTTGCGCTCCTGTGAGGCTAACAGGGCGCAGTGCTTTCCTCTCACGGCTGCTCTGTGAGATAACAGAGCTAGTCCATATCGCCAAACAGTGCCACCATTCACTAGCAGCAGGTTCTCCTGCACGGTGGACCCCAGGCTGCGAACGCACCATTTATAATAAACATCTATTTTTACTCGGTGCGTTCCACTAGCCCTAACACATGGCCTAGCTATTTTGCTGTCTTGCCAGATTTGCCAGATGTCCGACATCCAGTTTCCCGTGGTCAGTGTGTCCATATCTGTTTTTAGGCCTTGTGCTGAAGCAATCTGTAAGGCTAAGTTCTCCCAATCAGTATTTGGTGCTTTTTTGATGTTGCAGATTGCCTATAGCATTTCCGCACCAATTACTTAAATTAGTTTACTTGTGTTTTTCTCAGTAGCGTAGGTACCGGGGGGAAGGGGCAGAGGGGGCCATCGCCCCGGGCCCCGGTCTCTGAGGGGGACCACCCAGAGCTACGCTACTGTAACTGTATTAGCGCGTGCAGCGTGCCGATACAGTTACATTCTGCAGCAGAGCAGGGAGAATCAATCTCCCTGCTCTGCCGCCCGGCTGCTATGGGGCCCCTGAGCAGGCGGGGGGGCCTGGTGCCAGCAGTGGGCCCCCCGCCCGTCATCGCAGGGTCAGCTGTATCGGCATCCAGCCGATACAGCTGACCGCATTGATGAAAGAAGGAGCATTACGCTCCCTCTCCCATCATCCCTTTGTCAGCCTCTGACATCACTGACGCCGACACTGACAAGGGGTTGTGATGACGTTACTACTCGGCGCCCGCGGTCCAGAAACGTTCAGGCGTTCAGAGCAGCAGAGGAACCAGGAATAAGAGAGGTGAGTATTGTATTTTTTTATGGGGGTGCATCATGTCATAGAGTCTGCCTATGGGGGGTGTATTATACTGTAGAGGCTGCCTATGGGGATGCAGTGTAGTATACAGGCTGCCTATGGGAATGCAATATAGTATATTGCACCCCCATAGGCAGCCTGTATAGTATATTGCACCCCCATAGGTAGCCTGTATAGTATATTGCACCCCCATAGACAGCCTGTATAGTATATTGCTCCCCCATAGGTAGACTGTATAGTATATTGCACCCCCATAGGCAGCCTGTATAGTATATTGCACCCCCATAGGCAGCATGTATAGTATATTGAATATACTATATATGCTGCCTATGGGTGTGCATTATACTATGTACACAGGCTATATTACATGTACCCCACTCAAAAATAAAGAGGGGAAATGAAGAGATCCATATTTAAAATACTATTTTATTATATATAATTAAAATAAAAAAATAAAAAAGCAGTATGCCTCACATAAAGGACGGTGTCAGCTACCAAAAATAAGGGATCATAGATTTACAAGTTCCAAATAGATACGTGCTCCTTATATACAATCTTGCATTATTTATAAATATTGTCAATATAGTAAATCCAATAATAGAAAAAACAGTATATAAAGTAACTGAGCTAATCAAGTTTAGAACAGCAATAGGTTTCCGTGATAATGAGTATGAACGAATTAATGGTAGGTACCTATTATATTTAATAACCTATAGTTCTTACGTTAATATAGTATCTAACCCACTATATATTGAAAGGCAAAATTTGCCTTACATGTCTCGGTTTTCCGAGTCATCTGCCGGGACATCGGGTTCGTCTACGGACGATTACGAGGTGAATGCTATTTTGGGCTACAAGGTGGTACGTGGCAAAAAAATTTATTTGGTGGACTGGAAGGGTTATGGTCCTGAGGACAGGTCCTGGGAGCCTGCTGAGCACATTCGGGCTCTGCAGCTCATTGCTGCCTTGGGGCGTGGCGGGGGCGATGTTGGGGGTTGAGTTCCCACCTCTGCGCGGGGGGAATCTCGGTCCATCTCCACTGCGGTCTCCCATTCTTCTCCTGCCGCAGTGGAGTCTGCTCAGCGGAGACATCAGTCCCAGCGTCTCGCTCAGTCTGACTCTGTGCAAAGGGTTACTGCTGCTTTTCCAGCTTCTGCCATTGAAGCCAGTGCTGGGCAGCGGCGAGCAGACGCTTTTGGGACTAAGTCCCGCTTTTCTCCTTCTGAGCATGCCCAGGGTAAGATCTCTCATTGGAGATCGAGGGTCACATGCTTAGATACTGCAGCAAAGGCCATTGGTTCTCCTGGAAGGTCCTGAAGGTGCTCAGGCATTGTGACAGCTTTTCATTGGTCCTTCTAGGAAGGTCTTGTTCGTGCTTCAGCTATAAAAGGCTCGCATGGCCATGCGCTAGTATCAATTCAAATATTTGCTTTGCGCCAGTATGGTTATGCATGAATGTGTTCAGGGACCCGGCTGAAATAAGCCTCCTAAATTGCATATTTAATAATAAATTATAAGAAGCAGTGATTATGATAAATGTGGGGCTATGCTTGCATCATAAGAGACTAAGTAACCTAGACCATATAAATGAAAGCTGTGCTTAGGTTGAGGGCCATGCCCGCATAAATAGGAGGCCGATTCACCTTGTATTGTGGAGCGCGTTTCCCCACTGGCTTCTTCCTTTATGTGAGGCACAATGCTTTTTTCTTTTTTTCTTATAATTATACATAATAAAATAGTATTTTAAATATGGATCTCGTTTCCCCTCTTTATTTTTGAGTGAAGTACATGGAATATATACTAAATTGATGTGCCATCTTTTACTTTTGGACATTATATTTATATATTTATGTATACAGGCTGCCTATGAATGGGGATGCAATATATTATCCCTGCTGCCTATGGGGGTGCAATATACTATACAGGCTGCCTATGGGGGTGCATTATACTATACAGGCTGCCTGTGGGGGTGCAATATGCTATACAGGCTGCCTATGGGGTGCAATATACTATACAGGCTACCTATGGGGGTGCAATATACTATACAGGCTGCCTATGGAGGTGCAATATACTATACAGGCTACCTATGGGGGTGCGATATACTATACAGGCTGCCTATGAGGGTGCATTATACTATACAGGCTGCCTATGGGGATGCATTATACTATACTGGCTGCATATAGAGTTGACTTACACTATTGGGTCTGCCTATGGGGGTGCAAAATATTAGGGATTGCATTATACTATAGAGTCTGCCTATTGGAAGTGCATTATACTATAGAGTCTGCCTATAGGGAGTGCGCTATACTATAGAGTCTGCCTATGGGGAGTGCATTATACTATATGGAGGCCTATGGGGAGTGCATTATACTATATTGAGGAATGTCTGGTGCATTATTCTATATGGAGACTATCTATGGGGTAATCATACAGTGTGAGGATTAACGTTAGAGCTATCAAACCGTTTGTGGGATACTAAGGGGTAAGTATATATATGTAGTGAGGGGGCATTAGACTGTATAAGAGAGCATCATATTGTGTAGAGGGGAGCTTTAAAGGGGGGAGACTCGGGACATCTTTAAATGTAAAGTGGGCACTTATTGTTAAAGGGGAACCTTCAGGTTACTGTGACTGTCAAAGGAGCACACAGGAGCCGAGTCCCGGCTGGAAGAAGTTGTCATGTCGGTCTGGGCCAGAGGGAAAAGACGGGAAAAGTGAACGATTCCATCATAAAGAACGTCAGCGGTAAGTCATTATCTGTAACTGTGCTGTGATCTGTTATATGTTCTGTAGGACTGGTATCTACCACTGACCATATGGCGGTAATATCCATATTGGTCCTTATATAGAGATTATCTTCAGTAACATCTGTCATCTGCTGAGGTTCACCTCCACTTTTAGGGTGCGTCACCGAGTTGTAATCAAGGTTACCTGGTTAGGGGCCCACTCAGAAGCTTCGCCCCCCTGAACCAAAACCCTAGCTACGCCTCTGGTTTCTCATTGCGTCTTGAGTTCATTTTTCTACATGCCCTTTTCAGCTCTTTTTGTTGTTCGTTTTTTTTTTGTTTTTTTTTTAAACTTGTTTGTTTTGCATACTTCCTTGGTTACTTGGCTTTAATAAAACTTTATTAATAAAAACGTGGAGATTTCATGCGGTTTTTGTGAGTTTCTGCTGTGGAAACACATTAAAAACATATTAAAAATGCATGTTCATTTATTACTGTAATATGCACTTCAAGATCTGCAACATTCTCCACTCGCATGGATTTATAAATGATGGCATCTTATTGATGTTCACGAGTCACGACACAACTTCATAAAAATGATACAATGTGTCCTCTATCAATCATGCTGCTCTGCTTGTTGAGTCTCCTCCCATTCATATAACTCACCCATGAGTTTCCCACAGACCCAGTGATACCTGTATCCCCATCACTGGCACTTTAAGGCTGAATTCACATGCAGCAGTATGCTATGGCTTTAAACCACCACAGTCCTGTGCCATTGAGGTCTTTACAATGTTTCTATGAACATCCATTTAAGTTTGCAGGTAAACAGCTGTTTCACCTATAAAGCCAAAGGGCCATTAAGATTGGCTGTGCCGTCTTGCAAGTGAAACAGCTGTTTCCCTGCAAGATTAAGTGATTGTGCATGGAAATAGTGCAAAAGCCTGAGCACAGGGGCACTGCGGTTTACAGCCGCAGTATGTCCGCTGTGTGTGAACTCAGTATAAATGGCCATACATTAGGTTTAATTGTAGCCATTCATTCAGCTTTAGGCCAAATTCAGACGTCCGTACATCACAATCTGACTATGGACTGCGATTCATGGATGGGCCTCGGTGTCCTCACTTAAAGTCAACAGCTTCATATATGTTCATGGGACTATTGAGTTTGGCTCAGGAGACCTGTGGTCAGTCAGCGCATAACGGTCTATACTCGGACCGTGATATCAGAATGTCTGAATTTGGCCTACAGCTGAATTCATACAAGCATATAAAGAAATTGCCTGGTTTTTATCCAGAAAAAACTGTGAAGGCTGTCATACTGTGTTGTGGGACTGTGGGGACTGTCATACTATGTTGTGGGACTGTGGGGGCCATCATACTTTGTTGTGGGACTGTGAGGACCATCATACTGTGCTGTGAACCTGTTGGGGCTGTCCTGCTGTATTGTGAGACTGTGGGGGTTGTCATACTATGTTGTGGGACTGTGAGGGCTGTCATACTGTGTTGTAGAACTGTGGGGCCTACATACTGTGTTGTAGAACTGTGGGGCCTACATACTGTGTTGTGAGACTGTGGGGGTTGTCATACTGTGTTGTGGGACTGTGGTGACCGTCATACTGTGTTGTGAGACTGTGGGGACTATCATACTGTGTTGTAGAACTGTGGGGGCCGTCATAATGTGTTGTGTGACTGTGGGAACTGTCAAATTGTGTTGAGGGACTATGGTGACCGTCATACTGTGTTGTGAGACTGTGGGGACTGTCATACTGTGTTGTGAGACTGTAGGGGCCATCATACTGTGTTGTGAGACTGTCGGGACCGTCATACTGTGTTGTAGAACTCTGGGGGCCCTCATACTGTGTTGTGTGACTGTGGGGACCGTCATACTGTGCTGTCAGACTGTGGGGACCATCATACTGTGTTGTGAGACTGTGGGGGCCATCATACTGTGTTGTGAGACTGTCGGGACCGTTATACTGTGTTGTAGAACTCTGGGGGCCGTCATACTGTGTTGTGTGACTGTGGGGACCGTCATACTGTGCTGTGAGACTGTGGGGACCATCATACTGTGTTGTGAGACTGTCGGGACTGTCATACTGTGTTGTAGAACTCTGGGGGCCGTCATACTGTGTTGTGTGACTGTGGGGACCGTCATACTGTGCTGTGAGACTGTGGGGACCGTCATACTGTGTTGTGTGACTGTGGGGACCGTCATACTGTGCTGTGAGACTGTGGGGACCGTCATACTGTGTTGTGAGACTGTCGGGACCGTCATACTGTGTTGTAGAACTCTGGGGGCCGTCATACTGTGTTGTGTGACTGCGGGGACCGTCATACTGTGCTGTGAGACTGTGGGGACCGTCATACTGTGTTGTGTGACTGTGGGGACCGTCATACTGTGCTGTGAGACTGTGGGGACCGTCATACTGTGTTGTGAGACTGTGGGGGTCATGATACTGTGTTGTGAGACTGTCGGGACCATCATACTGTGTTGTAGAACTCTGGGGGCCGTCATACTGTGTTGTGTGACTGTGGGGACCGTCATACTGTGCTGTGAGACTGTGGGGGCCATCAAACTGTGTTGTAGAACTCTGGGGGCCGTCATACTGTGTGTGTGACTGTGGGGACTGTCACTAAGAGACTTCAATAGGGGCAAAATTGCTTTGTAAGTGGTGCACTACATGTCCCTCTCCCTGTCTTTCGTGAGATACGCCCTTCTGTGACTACACTTATGTCCTGTGACCCTGCCTATTCTGCGGAATATTTCTTTATTTATTGGAGGTACAGTGGGGACAATTAGGATTTCAGATATGGGGCCTGATGATGTCTATGCCTTTGCCTGTAGGGTTTTAGTGAATGTACAAAAGCTGCGTTCTCGTGAGCAGGTGCACTTTAATAAGAACGGGACAAATATCTTTTGATAGAAACTAACAAATACACTTGGCCATAAGACAAGGCGCACAGAGGAGGGATGTGCAAACACAGGTGTGTAGTTTTCCTAAGATTTCAATTAGTTTAGGACTATTCATGCTTAAAATCTGTTTTTAGTTAAGAGTCAGGAGTGTCGTGTCGGAGTCAGCCCGGATTCCTGTGCTTTATGTACAGCTGCGGTGCCTCTTTTCCGGAGTATATTTTTGTTTTGTGGTATTGCTTTTCATTACACAAAAATAGTGAGGACACCAAAAGAAATGTCTTCTGTGCGGTATATCTGCCGAGGCAAATGAGAATTTCCTGTAATCCAAAAACCTTTTACCACTTAACTGTAGAGGAAACGTAGGCAAAGGCAATAAAGCCCCGAAGCATTTGTGTTTGTATGAGTAGGTTAAATGTTGGCTCTTGTTATCATCCCCCATAGGATCATAATTAGTTTCTGTGTTTGCTTTTGGATTCATGCATTGTAAAACATTGTACACAGCGATGACACAGAGATAATTTTATTTTAACAGAGGAATTGCTGACAAGTTTGGATTTGCCACTTGTATGCCCCTCTGGGTTGGAGACTGAGTGACATTTCTGAAAGTACATAAGCTCCGATGGAGGTGGAGATTTTGGATCATGGACATCAAATGAGCCAAGAGACAGGTGGGAGATTGCAGAATTTTTATTTTTAATTGTACACTATAAAAGTCTTTTCCTTTGCTGAGGATTAGTTAGCGATATCATATGAAACTCTAGAAGAGAAGAGCAGGTGGTAATCTTCAGCTCTGATACAGCATTGTAGTTGTGTGTCCAGTTATTAAATGCTACTTTGTATGTCTCAATGATTGATCAATGTCATTCAGTTCTTTGCTCACCCTCTCTGGGTCCAGTGCTGAGTCTCTGTCACTGCTCTCTGTTGTCCGCAGTGTTGATGTCACATCAATGAGTTCAGTAGCTTTAAACGCCTCGTACCAAGTCTTCGGTCAGAACTGCCGAGCTCAGTTATTACGGTAGCTGCACCTTGGCAGATGTGACACCAGCGCTGCAGACAGTAACCGATACCAGGAGCAGCAGCGGAGACTCAGCAGTAGACCTGGGGAGGGTGAGTGAAAGAAAAGATTTAGTTTTTCTTAAAATAAACTATACCTGAAGGATCTGAGTTTTCCAAAGTCAGAAAACCCCATTTAAGATGCATATCAATTAACGTGTAGTCCATTGTGCTTAATGCACTTGTGTGCTAAGTGAGATTTCTTATGTATTATGGAGTACTGTTATTATAGAAAGTGATGGTTTGTTGCTTGGATATTCTATCGCTTTATTCTATCACTTTACTCTGATCTCTGTGACCTCCAGTGATGCTGAGATTAAGGGACAACAGCACTGATTTAGCAATGGGTTCCCCTGAAAGTAAATGGGATGCAGGTGTGTGAATGGGAAGCAGTGTTAAATCAACACTGCAGCCCCTTTATTCTTAAGATCATTGGAGGTCAGAGTTCCTCCAATCAGTGCTGTCCACTGAGCCACCGATTCCAATTTTTAAGAACCATTGATGATTCCAAAAAGAGGACTGTTTGGGGGAGTGAGGGATCAATGAAGAATTGCTTGTACACTGTGCCAGAATCACCAACCACAACTCGTTCTTTGGGTCAGAACTTTTCCTGGTAATCTGAGTTTAGTGATGGCAGTGACAGAAACTGCTGAAAACTCTCAATTGGTAGTTTCCTAAAAAAAAAAATTCCAATTAGTTTTAACCAACTTTTTGCTGTATTTTCTCCCCGCTCATCCTCTTTGACATGGACTTTAGCAGGTTTAAGTAGTCTGTGGTCGGATTTTTTTTACTTTGTAACAAACCTACTGTTAGGGGTTGAGTTCCCGCCTCTGCACAGGGGGAATCTTGGGCCATCTCTGCTGCGGTCTCCCATTCTTCTCCTGCCGCAGTGGAGGCTGCTCAGCGGAGACGTCGGTCACAACGTCTCGCTCAGTCTGACTCTGTGCAAAGGGTTACTGCTGCTTTTCCAGCTTCTGCTATTAAAGTCAGTGCTGGGCAGCGGCGAGCAGATGCTTTTAGGACTAAGTCCTGCTTTTCTCCTTCTGAGCATGCCCAGGGTAAAATCTCTCATTGGAGATCGAGGATCACATGCTTGGATACTGCAGCAAAGCCCATTGGTTCTCCAGGAAGGTCCTGAAGGTGCTCAGGCTTTGCGGCAGCTTCTCATTGGTCCTTCTAGGAAGGTCTTGTACTGGCTGCAGCTATAAAAGGCTCGCATGGCCGCACGGCCATGCGCTAGTATCTTTCTAAGTTATGTACTTTGCGCCAGTGTGGTCATGTAAGATTGTGTTCAGGGACCCGGCTGAAATAAGCCCCTAGAATGCGGGCACCTCTGGCGAGGAGATTGTGTTTGTGTGTATTCAGGGACCTGGCTGAAATAAGCCCCTAGAATGCTGGCACCTCCAGCGAGGAGTTTTGTGTGCATGTATGACCACTGACTGCTCTCTCTTGGTTAGTTAGCCTGTGCTTCTGTGAAGTCTAACAGGGCGCAGTGCTTTGCTTTCACGGCTGCTCTGTGAGTTAACAGAGCTAGCCAATATCGCCATATAGTGCTGCCATTTGCTAGCAGCAGGTTATCCTGCACGGTGGACCCCGGGCTGCGAACGCACCAATAACAATAAAAAATCTATATTTTCTCGGTGTGTTCCGCTAGCCCTAACACCTACTGAGTAAAGGCCTGAAAGGTTTATATATTGTAGAGAGTCAGGTGTTCTGCCGAGCCCCGTACGTGAGCCCCATAATGGCCCGCAGTATGTATAGCATTGCACTTACAGAGGATGTCCCCTCAGGCCTTACAACTGTGTGTAATTTACATTGGCTGTTTAACCCCCTCTGTCCCGTTGTCTGTAACCAACATGTTACTACAAAGTTCACATTTTGCACCAAGAGCCTCCAACCTACCCACGTGATCTCCTTAATTGGCTGAATTCTTGCTTCCAGCCCATAAATATTGATCTGGACAATGTCTGTAACATCTTTTTACGCCTTGCCTCTGGGGCTAGCAGTACAAATAAAGACATAGAGGTCTCACAAGTCTCTGGTCATGTACATGGATTCCAGTCATTAGTCTCTCATTTTTTCCCTGCTCTTGTCAGTAATTACAAGGCTAAAGCCGCTCAATTATTGGTTCAACAACAAAGCCTTTCAGGAGAATATGCCTCGTCGAGTGTGACTCAGCCATAATTCAGTGATGTCACTGCAGCATACCATCACCATGTATGTGCACAGCCATATGTGTCTGGACGCCTTCTGCAGGCTGAGGCAGGTCTACCTGGAGGTGACACTATAGGTTCATAGTGCCCAGTTGCTCTTGGTTTCCCAGAAACTGCTGTATCTTCATCTCCACCTCATAGTATACAGGTCCTTCTCAAAAAATTAGCATATAGTGTTAAATTTCATTATTTACCATAACGTAATGATTACAATTAAACTTTCATATATTATAGATTCATTATCCACCAACTGAAATTTGTCAGGTCTTTTATTGTTTTAATACTGATGATTTTGGCATACAACTCCTGATAACCCAAAAAACCTGTCTCAATAAATTAGCATATCAAGAAAAGGTTCTCTAAACGACCTATTACCCTAATCTTCTGAATCAACTAATTAACTCTAAACACATGCAAAAGATACCTGAGGCTTTTAAAAACTCCCTGCCTGGTTCATTACTCAAAACCCCCATCATGGGTAAGACTAGCGACCTGACAGATGTCAAGAAGGCCATCATTGACACCCTCAAGCAAGAGGGTAAGACCCAGAAAGAAATTTCTCAACAAATAGGCTGTTCCCAGAGTGCTGTATCAAGGCACCTCAATGGTAAGTCTGTTGGAAGGAAACAATGTGGCAGAAAACGCTGTACAATGAGAAGAGGTGACCGGACCCTGAGGAAGATTGTGGAGAAGGACCGATTCCAGACCTTGGGGAACCTGAGGAAGCAGTGGACTGAGTCTGGTGTGGAAACATCCAGAGCCACCGTGCACAGGCGTGTGCAAGAAATGGGCTACAGGTGCCGCATTCCCCAGGTAAAGCCACTTTTGAACCTTAAACAGCGGCAGAAGCGCCTGACCTGGGCTACAGAGAAGCAGCACTGGACTGTTGCTAAGTGGTCCCAAGTACTTTTTTCTGATGAAAGCAAATTTTGCATGTCATTCGGAAATCAAGGTGCCAGAGTCTGGAGGAAGACTGGGGAGAAGGAAATGCCAAAATGCCTGAAGTCCAGTGTCAAGTACCCACAGTCAGTGATGGTGTGGGGTGCCATGTCAGCTGCTGGTGTTGGTCCACTGTGTTTCATCAAGGGCAGGGTCAATGCAGCTAGCTATCAGGAGATTTTGGAGCACTTCATGCTTCCATCGGCTGAAATGCTTTATGGAGATGAAGATTTCATTTTTCAGCACGACCTGGCACCTGCTCACAGTGCCAAAACCACTGGTAAATGGTTTACTGACCATGGTATTACTGTGCTCAATTGGCCTGCCAACTCTCCTGACCTGAACCCCATAGAGAATCTGTGGGATATTGCGAAGAGAAAGTTGAGAGACGCAAGACCCAACACTCTGGATGAGCTTAAGGCCGCTATTGAAGCATCCTGGGCCTCCATAACATCTCAGCAGTGTCACAGGCTGATTGCCTCCATGCCACGCCGCATTGAAGCAGTCATTTCTGCCAAAGGATTCCCGACCAAGTATTGAGTGCATAACTGAACATTATTATTTGATGGTTTTTTTGTTTGTTATTAAAAAACACTTTTATTTGATTGGACGGGTGAAATATGCTAATTTATTGAGACAGGTTTTTTGGGTTATCAGGAGTTGTATGCCAAAATCATCAGTATTAAAACAATAAAAGACCTGACAAATTTCAGTTGGTGGATAATGAATCTATAATATATGAAAGTTTAATTGTAATCATTACATTATGGTAAATAATGAAATTTAACACTATATGCTAATTTTTTGAGAAGGACCTGTATGTACACATAGTGAAATTGGGGCCAGATGAGGTGGCATCATGTGCCGAACTATCAGGGAAATTACAAGAAGCTTGCTCTTCTCCTTGTACATTGACTATTTTATTCTCTCCTCTGGTTGAGTCAGGAGGTCCCTATTAAATTGTCTGCCTGTCCCAGTGTACATGAGTTCTGACAACTTTCCTCTAATACGTTGTTACTTCTGACTTCTTCCTGACCTCACACTATAATGTTGAGGCTACACAACCAAACATCATGCAAAGTTTAGAGAAAAATAGAGCTACCATTTTTCTACAATTTATATCTGGATTTTGACTGGATTGAAAAGCTGAAGAGAAACTAGATTGTAATTTCAAATCGCCCGAATAACACCAGACCAGACCATGTCCAGAATTTACGACCCTCTTACAGATACTAATAAATCAATTCACTACACATAAAGGGTTGCAAATTCTTTACCACAAACTTAAGGGGAATGTGTCGTCAGATGTGGAGGGGGGTGTAACTTTTTTTTTCATATCACGATTTTTAATAAACTCTTCACACAAATAGATGTAACCAATTCCAGATTGCAAGTCATCTCCCGCAATCGGCATACACTTATTTCTCATGGAAGACATGGGTACAGACGTTGTGCCCATGCCATCGGCAGCATCAGGCAGCTGTCCACACTCTTGTTTAATTTGGTGAAACTGGACATAGTTCGGATCCCAGTAATTTAATCATGAGATGCTGCTATCAGGAATGACAGCGCCATGTGAGGAGTCTGCAGAGGGAGGTCGCCTCCTTTGTCGGCCCATTGGCTCCCCCGCAGTGTGATCCCAGGGTGCCGATGGGCTGCTACGGCAACAGAATGCCTGACAATGCCCTATGTATCTGCCATATCCCTCAGCCATCAGATTCCACTGATAAAAAAAAATAAGAAACAACTGATCAGAAAGCTGTATGTGCCAAAAAATAGTGCTAGTAAAAACTACAGCTTGTCCTGTAAAAAACAAGCTATTCTACAGCTACAAAACAATATCAACCCACAGAATAAAGATAGCATGACAATTATTCCAAAAAGGTGAATAGTGTTTAAAAAAAAGAGAGAAATGCTGTTTTTTTGTTGTTGTTTTTGCCACCCAAAGTTGATAAAAAGTGATCAAAAAGTCACGTGTCACAAAATGGTACTAATCAAAACTACAGCTTGTCATGCCGAAAATAAGCCCTCATACAGGTCCGCTGACGAGGAATTGTGAAACTTAATCATCTCAAAATATGATATTCCCAAAACAAATTATTTTTTTTCAAAGAGTGTAATAATTGTACAAAACTAATAAAACTATATAAATTTGGTATCTCCATATTCTTGCTGACACCCAGAATAAAGTTAAAGAGGTATTCCTATCTCCAATATGCAGTAGGTTTATTAATAATAGTATTACTATTATTATTATTATTATTATTATTATTAATAACAAATACCTCCAAATAGAAATGTAGAATAGTTCTTCTGATTCTTCTGATTCGCTATGTCTCTTACCCCATGTGCAGGCATTGCAGTAGCTTAGGTATCCATGGTTATGGCTACTAACAATTAACTAATGAACAATCTGTCACTATATGAGTGGTCATAAGCATAACCTGAGCTACTGTAATGCCCTGTACATTGGGTAAGTAACATAGCTTATCAGAAGGAGCATACTACATTTCTAATTTGAGGTATTTGTTAATATTATTATTAATAAACCTACTACATACTGGGATAGAATCTTGGAGATAGGAATACCTATCTAACTGGAGTTTTTTGCTAATATTATTGTTAATAGTACACCTACTACATACTGAAATAGGATCTCGGAGATGGGAATACCCCTTTAATGCTTTATTTGTGAAACAGAATTTACAACAGAAAAAAAACCTGGCAGAATTGTTGTTTTGATTATATTTCTTCCCATAAACAGTTAAAGTTTATTAAATTATTTGTACCCAAAAATGATGCCACTGACAAATATAAATCGTCCTGGAAAAAAAACAAGCCTTCATACACATAATAAAGTTATGGTTCCTGGAATGGGACAGTAAAAAGTGAAAAAAAGATTAGACTCGTACTTGCTGTTTCAGGAAGAGTTTTCAGCAGGGGCCGGATTACAGTGACTGGCAACATATCTAAACAGAATGGATAACACAATCTACCAATCACAATAGGCGATGTCATAGCTCACCCTTCACTATGATTTTTGCACTCGCACATTAAATGCTGCAATCTAACAGATAGCATCAGTGTGTTCAGTGCTGCTAATGTACATGTACATTTCCTGAAAGGAAGCTAAAGTGTAAAAAATGTAAAAAAAATCCCAGTTGTCAGTGTAAAAATTGACAGATTTCTAATTTTTAAGACAGAATATGATATAAAAAAACAAAACAATTCAAAAAAATAATAATCTGATTTAAACAGTAATTTTCTGCTGGCATATTCCCTTTAAAGTGCAACTGCAGAATTGTCCTAAATTGTCAATAGCATACAGTGCTTTACGAAAGTATTGGTCTCCCTGGAACTTTTCAACCTTTTCCCACATATCGTGCTTCAAACATAAAGATACCAAATGTAAATTTTTAGTAAAGAATCAACAACAAGTGGAACACAATTGTGAAGCTGTAAGAAATGTATTGATTATTTTAAATTTTTGTGGAAATTCAAAAACTGAAAAGTGGGGCGTGCAATATTATTTGGCCCCTTTACTTTCAGTGCAGCAAACTCACTCCAGAAGTTCATTGTGGATCTCTGAATGATCCAAGGTTGTCCTAAATGCCTAATGATGATAAATATAATCCACCTCTGTGTAATCAAGTCTCTGTATAAATGCAGCTGCTCTGTGATAGTCTCGGGGTTCTGATTGAAGCACAGAGAGCATCATGAAGACCAAGGAGCACAATAGGCAGGTCCATGATACTGTTGTGGAGAAGTTTAAAGCTGGATTTGGATACAAAATAATTTCCAAATCTTTAAACATCCCAAGGAGCACTGTGCAAGCGATCATATTGAAATGGAAGGAGAATCATATCATTGCAAAATCTACCAAGACTCGGCCGTCCCTCTAAACTTTCATCTCAAATAAGGAGAAGACTGATCATAGATGCAGCCAAGAGGCCCATGATCACTCTGGATGAACTGCAGAGATCTACAGCTGAGGTGGGATAGTCTGTCCATAGGACAACAATCAGTCGTACACTGCACAAATCTGGCCTTTATGGAAGGGTGGCAAGAAGAAAGCCATTTCTCAAAGATATCCATAAAAAGTGTTGTTAAAAGTTTTGCAACAAGCCACCTGGGAGACACACCAATCATGTGGAAGAAGGTGCTCTGGTCAGATGAAACCAAAATCAAACTTTTTGG
Source organism: Ranitomeya variabilis (assembly GCF_051348905.1). Lineage (NCBI taxonomy): Eukaryota > Metazoa > Chordata > Amphibia > Anura > Dendrobatidae > Ranitomeya > Ranitomeya variabilis. Next base: position 745,024,013 of record NC_135232.1, on the reverse strand, counting down.
CAACAATGCCAAATGATATGTTTGGTGTAAAGGCAACACAGCTCATCACCCTGAACGCACCATCCCCACTGTCAAACATGATGGTGGCAGCATCATGGTTTGGGCCTGCTTTACTTCAGCAGGGACAGGGAAGATGGTTAAAATAGATGGGAAGATGGATGGATCCAAATACTGGACTATTCTTGAAGAAAACCTGTTGGAGTCTGCAAAAGACCTGAGACTGGGACAGAGATTTGTCTTCCAACAAGACAATGATCCCAAACATAAAGTAAAATCTACAATGGAATGGTTCACAAGTGAACGTATCCAGGTGTTAGAATGGCCAAGTCATAGTCCAGACCTCAATCCAATCGAGAATCTGTGGAAAGAGCTGAAAACTGCTGTTCACAAACGATCTCCATCAAACCTCACTGAGCTTGAGCTGTTTGCCAAGGAAGAATGGGCAAGAATTTAAGTCTCTCGATGTACAAAACTGATAGAGACTTACCCCAAGCGACTTGCAGCTGTAATCGCAGCAAAAGGTGGCGCAATAAAGTATTAAGTTAAAGGGGCCGAATAATACTGCATGCCCCACTTTCCAGTTTTTGAATTTCCACAAAAATTTAAAATAACCAATAAATTTCGTTCAACTTCACAATTGTGTTCCACTTGTTGTTGATTCTTCACCAAAAATTTACATTTGGTATCTTTATGTTTGAAGCATGATATGTGGGAAAAGGTTGAAAAGTTCCAGGGGGCCGAATACTTTCGCAAGGCACTGTAGGTGTCTTCATATCATTTCAGCTCTCCTTCCCTTGGCTGCTGGCATTTGCTGGTTTGCAGAATGCCAAAGAATTACCACCTTTGGGCAGAAAACATTATAGCTATCACAGTATTCATTTTTGCATGCTTAGAAGCATTACCCATCAACCTTAAAGTTAGATCTATGAGATTATATACATATTTCTTAAATGTATCCATCATGATATAAAGTAGTGTACAGCTTCCCAAGCTGCTGGGGAAATCAATCATTATTACAGCGGTGCTGGATATTATTCCATTATGTCATGATGAGAGCTGCCGTATTTGTGACTGAACCAAAGGTTCATCATAACCAGGATGAACTTATGATTTATCATTTTACTGATATTTCCGGTAATTCTGTGTGAATGTATTAGTTCTACCATCACCCAGACTCTTTCAGCATTTAATTTCCTAATGGGATTTCCGGTGATGAGAAAGGGAGAGTCGAGGCAGAATGGGACGCTGGCAAATATAGGTGAGTATAAGGTCAAGAGAATGTCCATCATTGAGAGGGTGGTGATGACACTGAAACGCTGACGACCTGAGCTTCAAAGGGCTGAGATGAGTGAAGGGCTAGGCAGGCATGGCGTCTTAAGTGCTTATGGTTACATTCTTAACAGTCTCCAAAGAAAGTCTATCAAGTGGAATAGGAGGCGACTTAGGGGGTCTTAGGTATAGAGCACAAAAATGTAAGAGGGCACATCAAATATCTGGAAAAGTTTCTATAGAAATGTAAGGCAGTAGGGATCAGTAATCCCATTGACGAACACTATTCCAAGTCTCTTCCTAGCCTAAATGTCATCCTACAGACAATAACTAGATAAATGTGGGCATATAAAATGGACACTTAACCTAAAGCCAATGAAAGAACGTGCATTAGGCTACTTTCACACTAGCATTGTTTTGCATACGTTGCAATGAGTCGTTTAGGAGAAAAAAACGCATCCTGCAAAATTGTCTGCAGGATGCGGTTTTTCCCCATAGATTTACATTAGCGACGCATTGCGACGTATGTACACACGTCACAACCGTCGTGCGATGGTTGCGTCGTGTTTTGGCGGACCGTCGGCACAAAAAAAGTTACATGTAACTTTTTTTGCGCGTCGTATCCGCCATTTTCGACCGCACATGTGCGGCCAAAACTCCACCCCCTCCTCCCCGGACCTTACAATCAGGCAGTGGAAGCGTCGTAAGACTGCTTCCGCTGCCCACGTCGGGCATTTCTTTCACAACGCGCGTCGGCACGTTGGGCCGATGCATAGCGACGGCCCCGTGCCGAGTGCCGACGCTAGTGTGAAAGCAGCCTAAGATCACTGGTTCACAGTTATAGTGGGATCTGCTAAGCAAATATTCTCTGTGTATGCTAGTGACTGGCCATCGTTAAAAGGGAAAGACTCGGGCAGTCTTTTTCACCTCCACCACTCTATAGAGTGGTGTGCAACTTCTGCCAAGTGGAACATTTAGTTCTATCAGAAGAAATAGCGCAAACCTGATGGATCCTAATTTAAGTTATTGGTATCAGTTTAAGAACAGATCCAGTTTAGTGGTTTTGCATTATAAACAGAAGTCATAACACTAATCTGAACAGAGAATTGAGAAAATCTATGGTGTTGCCCTTGAAAGATCCGTAAAGTTTGAGTTTTTCCACACAAAAGATATTAATCGGTTATCCCAACAGGATAGGAGATAATTGTCTGATCGCTGGGACCTCCACCAGTATGAAAGTCCAATTCCCCTATTCCTCTTTGATGCGGTCATAATTGAATGATACAGATAATGATCTAGGGCAAGGGTGGGGAATCTTTTTTCTGCTAAGGGTCATTTGGCTATTTATACCATCCTTCGGGGGCCGTACACAAAGTACATCCTGACTCTGGCACTGGTGTCAGGATGTAATTTTTCGTTGCATGCCCTTCAGTGTTCAGTAGTGAGCACTGCATGTGTGTGCTAACAGAGCAGGAAGAAATTAATGAGCTGGTGGCAATCAAAATACAGCTCGCTGCCCAAGAAAGCGGGCCCTGAGAATCTGCTCGGGGGCCTGATAAAAGGTCATCGAGGGCCGTAAATGGCCCTGGGGCCTGAGGTTCCCCACCCCTGCTCTAGGGGTTAATTTACACTGCAAGATTATCGCAAATTAGTGTATATAGGAATGCTTGTTTCACAATAATCCTGTGATCTATAACAGATTGCTGATCACCAGGTGAACGAGTAAAACACTTATTCGTTTGGTGAAATGCATCACAAAAGATCATCGTTATCGACAGCCTGTTTAAACAGCACTTGTGCTGCCGAGAACAATGGTTAAGTGCAGTGTGTGTGTGTGTGTGTGTGTGAACCAGCTATTAAACCGCTGATCAGGAAATGTTTGCTTATTGGCGGTCGATTAATGCCACAAGTGTAAACCAACCTTATGCCTGTTGGGTTGAAAGAGATGGCAGGATAGAGCGTTCAACTTTTCCCATCTGTCTCATAGGCATGAGTGGAGCGACAGTGATCATGCACCTCTATTCCAGGAGGAATGGGAGTTTGGGACCCTATATTTTAGTGATTTGTGGTGGCTCCAGCTCTGGGACCCCCAATGATCAGACATGTGAATATGTGATAAATTGAATAGTTTTCTGAGAAAGCTACTTTATGTAAGTAATTAATCGAAGATATTAAAATAGAGTTAGTTATCAATTTTCATTGAACTTTAATCCCTGCATCTTTACAATAATCATCATCACTCACCCAAGTGAGAAACCATCGTCCACATCCACTGAAGTGGTTACCCATCCAGCAAACTAGTGTAAATGCCAAAGATAAGTCATGTCTGTACTGAGACCTCATTCGTTTCCTAGAGAAACAAGACCGTGGTTTGCAGCTCTTCAAAGCTTACCATCATCCACGTACCCCCATGATGATGTTATCTCTGCCTCTGATGACACCGCACACGTGTAACAAGTCTTGCCCTCTGTCGCCTCAGGGTGCATTTACTTTTTGTTCAGCCTATGGCTAAAAAAGTTGTTTTTTTTTTCAAGGTAAATTCTTGTATGTTTTTTCAGGCACCGTGCCATCTGTTTTGATGGATATCTTATCATAGGTTAAAATTCCTCTGCTCTATGTACTTAAACCTCATTAGCAAACTGGTATACAAGGCAATGACAGCAGAAAGACGCATACTTTACAGGAAGATAAAATACCTATATCATTGCTCTTTTTTTTACATATTCTAGAAGACACTATTCCAAAACTAAGGAAATAATGTGTAAAACGTCGAATGGATATTTACATTTTCAGGAGTTTTCATGAAAGGGTTCACTTGTAAATCTCAAGAATTTTGGCAAAATTGAAGCTAAAGGTTATGGAAAAGGCAAAGGTCACAGACAGTTTGGGCCATTACCTGAAGCTTTATTAACCATTTACACTGTTTTTGTGGTAGAATCTTTCAGCATTTATCTAACTGGCTGAAGACCGCGTTTCTGATTTGGAAATTGGAAATGACGCGCGGACAAGGAAGGTTTACTTTTATGATTTCTAATTCATCTTTTACATATAGGAGAGAAGTGTCGAAGCGTCTAGCTTGGAGGTCACTTTTTATAAACTTGATCCATAATATTCCCTTTGGAAATACTACAGCTGTAAATTGATTACCTGCATTCGGTTTCTCACTGGACATAATTGCAAAGCATGGAGATTTTGACCTTGTTCTTGGGCCCCTTTTTGATTGACGTTGTGATATTTTCAATGAGCCACTCTCAATTCTGTGAAAGCTGAATCACAGTTTTAGATCTCAATTACAATTGGTCCATTAAAACCAGGAAAATTGAGATCACATCCTGACAGATGTTACTGTCTACGCATACAGCAACGATCTAGATCAGGGGTGGGGAACCTCAGGCCCCTGGGCCATTTACGGCCCTCGATGACCTTTTATCAGGCCCCCGGGTAGATTCTCAAGGACCGCATTCTTGGGCAGGGAGGTGTATTTTGATTGCAACAAGCTCATTAATTTCTTCTTGCTCTGTTATTTAAGATTGCACTTACTGAGTGTATTGGGGACACTCGCTTGGCACGGTATTCAAGCACTTAGGCACGGTTTTTCTACTTAAACAGTCAACATGGTTTATTATGGCATCATAAACCTGATTATGCACAGTTCATCATATACACTTCATAGAACACAATAGGCACCAACTGGTGACATTAAGTTGCAGCTTTATCTTTAGACACTTCATATTCAGCTTTATCTCACGGACACTAAACATGCTGGACCTCTCACTTCGTCCAGTTACCATGGGTGTCCGTACGCCGAACAGTTCATCAATGTCCCTAGTCATATATCGCACATGACATTGGGTTGCGGTCTCTAAACATGCTGGTCCTTATCTGACCAGTTGCCGTGGGTGACAGTACCCCATACGCTGGGTTACCTTCTAGGAGCTCCAGCTCCATATGCTGACTCCTGTCAGTACTCACTCTTTCAGGGAAGCTGCCGAACTAGGATCACCATCCCGGGCAATGCCTTGCTCATGAGGCCACCTGACAGTCCAGATCCTCAGACGGGCTGTAGCATCCCCAAATGCAGTGCCATCACGGACTCTGCTCACGCGTCCTCTCTGTGCGCTATTCAGGACGTCCATCCCCATCTGGGACCATCCAACACACAGATCCCCAGGTCCAAGGCCTCCCCCATGTGCTCTTCAGAGATCCAGTCCTACTCCCAGGACCTCCCAACGCAGAGGCCCTCCAGGACCTGGCACACAGACCACTCAGGCCCATCCATCTTTTTCCCATTTGACCACATGGTCACATTATATACTTGTAACCACTCCCATAGGTGGGAGGTGGCTAGTTCAACCATTATAACCACAGATATGCCTCCATACATATCCTGAGGAGCACATGCAATGCCCCCTAGCTGTAACAGGGGTCACTGCATCACAGTTAGCACACACGCAGTGTTCACTACTGAACACTGAAGGGCATGCAATGAAAGATTACGTCCTGAAATCAGTGCAAGAGTCAGGATGTACTTTGTGGGCGGAGATTGTACGGCCCCCGAAGGATGGTGTAAATATCCAAATGGCCCTTGGCAGAAAAAATTTCCCCACCCCTGATCTAGATGGAGCCATTAGACAGTCGAGAAGTAGTCATGTGGGTAAATCATCTGTTAAGAAGTGTTCACCATGCTTAATTAGTTTTTGGTCCATATGCAAATTGATACATTAGCTCTATTGCATTCAATGCAGTTGATTACATAATCGTATCACTTTAGTTAGTCCGGCTACATTGTTTATTCCACATACCGATCTACACGTGTCGCTTATGCACTCAGTGGGTTCAGATTATATACACTTCTCTGAACAAACCTGTAGTTTATAGACAAGAGATTAGCTACAAAAGCGTTAACACGACTGCATCAAAGTCTTATCGAGCTGCAAAAACACTAGGAAATATTCTAGCATGTATATGTATATAGGAGATTTACTTTGTCACAACATGATCGCCGTAATCTTTTATCATAAAACAACTTTATAATGTAATTACTTAAAAGGGATTTTCTATAGATAAGCAGTAACAGAGCAAAACCACCACTATCACTCTGTAATCTGCAGGAATGTCCTATGCTTCTTCTTGGAAATATGCTTGTTTTTCCTAAATATGCAGAGCTATAATTTAGATTATAAGCCGGTATGGCTTAAATTGAATTTCCATTCTTAAACAATGCCTTTTTGTTTTATCTGAATAGGCCTAACATTGTGCAGCATAAAAAAACAACATTTCCCAAAAAGTTGAGACTCTGAGTAAAATGTAAAGAAAACAAGAATGCAAAGTTTGGAAATATCTTACAGGCAATTCACAGTAGAACACAGGACAGGAATCATAAAGTGAACATTGGACATTTTACTATTTCATTTAAAAGAAAATGTAAATAAATGATGGCAGCAACAGATCTCAAAAAAGTTGGTCCCAAGCAACTTCCTCCATTGTGCAATCAGTCTGTAAACGTCTGTGAAGTGAGACAATTGCTGGAGTTTTGGGAGAGTATTAGGCCATGTTCACACTTAGCGGGTTTTACGGCGGATCCGCGGCGATTTTGATGCTGCGGGTCCGCAGCAGTTTCCATAGCGTTTACATTTACATGTAAACCCTAAGGAAACCGCAAACCGCTGTGCACATGCTGCGGGAAAAAACGTGCAGACACGCAGCGGTTTACATTCCGCAGCATGTCACTTCTTTGTGCAGAATCGCTGCGATTCTGCACCCATAGGAATGCACTGATCCGCTTACTTCCCGCATGGGGCTGTGCCCACGATGCGGGAAGTAAGCGGATAATGTGCGGTTGCTACCCGGGGTGGAGGAGAGGAGACTCTCCTCCAGGCCCTGGTAACCATATTTGTGGTAAAAAAAAAGAATTAAAATAAAAAATAATGCTATACTCACCTCTCAGCCCTGCACGCGGCCGTCCGGTCTTAGGTTTGCTGTGCGAGCAGGACCTGCGGTGACGTCGCGGTCACATGACCGTGATGACGCCGCGGTCATATGACCGTGACGTCACGAAGGTCCTTCTCGCACAGCATCTTTGGAAATGGACCGCCGCGTGCAGCGCCGAGGAGAACGGGACGTCAGAGGGGGTGAGTATAACCATTTTTTTTAATTTTTAACATTACTATTGATGCTGCATATGCAGCATCAATAGTAAAACCAAAGCCCGCAGCGGAAACCTCAAGACAAAACGTGATAAATCTGCAGGGATAACCGCAGCGGTTTTGCCCTGCAGATTTATCAAATCCGCTGCGGGAGAACCCGCAGGGACCCGAACCTACGTGTGCACATAGCCTTATTGTCCCATTCTTGTCTGATGTTGGATTCTTGCTGCTCCTCAGTTAAGAAAAACTGAAAATCTAAAATTTTCTTAATAGGATAAAAATAATGGAAAAATAAAATTTGCGCTAATAAAGAATAACAAAGCAAAATAAAAAAAGTGTTATTTTTACCAATATAAAAAACCTCTATATTTAATTTTTGAATGTCCCTCACATTTCCTTTAATAAATGCATCATGTACATTACAGTTAGTAAGAAAATATTTTTTTAATGTATATTGCCACTATAAAAATAAAACTTAAATAGTTAGAGGTTATCTGGGACTATTTTTTTTTACTGTAGGCCTAAGAACTAACAGGCAAGTGGTTGCTAACTACCAGCCTCTTCTGCCCGCCACTGATTACGTCTGGCTCAGAGCACTCCTGCCGAAGATTCTGCGGCTTCCACTGACATCATGTTGACAGAGCAGCTGCTTCTCTTTCACTTTGCTCATACCGCTAACATGCCATTGGTACAACAGGGGCCCAATAGTTAAGGGCCCCCTCTGCATTAGGATAACTCATACTGATTTTACACAGGTTCCGCCTCTGCCTATGGTAATATGCTTTACATTGTAGGAAGTTTTCCATTGAGTAACAAACAATTGTAATAATAAAATATAATTGGATCCCCAAAATGTAAAGACTCTTGGACTTTCTCTTCCTATAATGTGAACTAAGCTAATGTTCTGTAAACTGCACTGGGAAAGCCCTATAGTTAGCGGGTGAGAGGCAATTTATTTCTTTTTTAAAGAAACCGGTCAGGATGACTTTACTACTGAAAGTATTAGCATGGCTCTAGACTTTGGGGCCTAATGCAATAATAAAAAATAATATATGTTCTGTGGTAATCTGGATGTGCCAGCTTTGAGGGGTGGGGGAGCAAATTAGCGCAGACTCACTAATTTTCATGCTTGATTCCTAAAGAAATTATGACGCTCGCCATCCAGTGTGAAAATTCCCAGTAGGGCTTACAATGAAAGTCCAACAAGAGGTCCCGAGAAAGTGCCATGTGCTGTGGACAAGTAGCACTACCCCATATGTCCATTACAATAATTGCTGAATGGTTTCATAAAAATCTGAAGGCTTCTTGTTGCTGGTCCTTAAAGACACGAGGAGTCTCGCTGACAGATGAAGGTATGCTGATAGAGCTGCAGTACAGTAGTCACAAGTAACCTGACATGCCCTCATCTCTCTGGCTGTCACATACACCGGAGGTCAGCGTGTGGGGTTAGACAAATAACAGCAATTCTGCATGTACTGGGGCTGCAGAATAACAATTACAAGGAAGAGACCGGAGCAGTCTGGAAAGCTGCAATTTGTTACCATCTTTTCAGTTGGCCACTAAAATGTATCAACCACTAAGGACTCTTAAATCTGAATATTTTTCTATGGACTGAGACTTAAGGAAAGGAGGGCAGAAATAACTCATCACAATTTAGGGGAAATTTAAAGATAATTATAATCTTTCTTTATAGTGCCAACATATTCCGCAGTATACTACCGATACTGTATAAAATACGCTAACATGTTACAGAGAATGATCCTATTAGACATATACATTAGATTCACTCTGTATCAATAACTACTATCTTGGCACAAAAGAGATTTGTGCATGTGATCTCAGGCACAGACATTTGGTGCCAACTGTGAATGTGCATTGATAAAAATGCAGTGTAGACATAGCCATTGTGATACTGTATATCGATGATAGTAAATGCGTTATTAGTGATGAGCGAATGAGCTCAGATAAGGTGTTATCATGCTCGGGCGCTAACCGAGTGACTAGTGTGCTCGTAAAATATGTTAGAGTCCCCACGGCTGCATGTCTTGTGGCTGTTCAACAGCCGCAACACATGCAGGGATTGCCTAACATACAGACTCTAACATATTTTTCAAGCATGCCGAAGTCACCCAGTTAGCACCAGAGCATAATAATACCTTATCCAAGACCATGCGCTCATCACTAGTTATTATCCAATGGGGACAGTGCTGGTAATGTCTGTAAAGCGAAGTGGAATTAATGGCGCTACATAAGTGAGTAACATAAATTTTGACTGGTGTCAGGCATCAGAAGCTGTAGACAGGGGCAGAAGTGTGCATGTAAGATTTTCAGAACGTAATATTGCCCCCCTATTAAAAAGTATAAAAAGGACTTTGCTTCCTACATTTCATACATACAGTGGGGAAAAAGTATTTAGTCAGCCACCAATTGTGCAAATTCTCCCTCTTAAAAAGATGAGAGAGGCCTGTAATTGGCATCATAGGTAGTCCACAACTATGAGAGTCAAAATGAGAAAACAAATCCAGAAAATCACCTTGTCTGATTTGGCAAAATTTATTTAGCAAATTATGGTGGAAAATAAGTATTTGGTCATTAACAAAAGTTCATCTCAATACTTTGTAATATATCCTTTGTTGGCAATGACAGAGGTCAAACATTTTCTGTTAGTCTTCACAAGGTTGGCACTCACTGTTGGTGGTATGTTGGCCCATTCCTCCATGCAGATCTCCTCTAGAGCAGTGATGTTTTAGGCCTGTCGCTGGGCAACACGAACTTTCAGCTCCCTCTAAAGGTTTTCTATAGGGTTGAGATCTGGAGACTGGCTAGGCCACTCCAGGACCTTCATATGCTTATTACTAAGCCTCTCCTTTGTTGCCCTGGTGGTGTGCTTGGGATTATTATCATGCTGAAAGACCAGTCTATGTTTCATCTTCAATACCCTTGCTGATGGAAGGAGGTTTGCACTCAAAATCTCACGATACATGGCCCCATTCATTCTTTCATGTACATGGATCAGTTGTCCTGGTCCCTTTGCAGAGAAACAGCCCCAAAGCATGATGTTGCCACCCCCATGCTTCACAGTAGGTATGGTGTTCTTTGGATGGTCCCAGCTCTATGCAGGTCATTCACTAGGTCTCCCTGTGTGGTTCTGGGATTTTTGCTCACCGTTCTTGTGATAATTTTGACCCCATGGGGTGAGATCTTGCGTGGAGCCCCATATTGAGGGAGATTATCAGTGGTCTTGTATGTCTTCCATTTTCTTATTATGGCTCCCACAGTTCATTTCATCACACCAAGCTACTTGCCTATTGTAGATTTAGTCTTCCCAGCCTGGTGCAGGGCTGCAATTTTGTTTCTGGTGTCCTTCGACAGCATTTTGGTCTTCACCATAGTGAAGTTTGGAGTGTGACTGTTTGAGGTTGTGGACAGCTGTCTTTTATACTGATACCAAGTTCACAATTGGTGGCTGATTAAATACTTTTTTTGTCCACTGTATGTTGCACAGTCACCTCCACGGCACATTTTCACAATGCAGCAGGCTCTAGTGAGTTCGATGCCTTTTGTATCCCATACATCTGTTATTGGAATGCTACTTGGCAACAGCGGGTGAAATCCTCTGGCAAAGCAGCTTTTAGTGAGCATCAGCCTAGGTCAGCCACGGACGGCGGGATCCCACGCACTGGAATTCTTTAGTGCTTGAACTGCTCATTCAGTTACTGTTTAGGATCTTATACCCAAAAAAACGACTGTGCACGCAGTAATGAATATGGTTATATGTAGCCAACTGTTTCAAGTCTCAGCTATTAATAGACCTAAAACCTCCAACAACATCTTAGTAGGCCAAACAATAATTACACATTTGGATACATCTGCAGGCCGTTGCTGAAACCTTCTCAACTGTACAACCGCACAGTGTGGGATCAGCACTCCTGATCATTATTACTGCTGGATGGAAATGGCAACAATTAACCTGACATCTTCATCCCATGTTAGTGGCTTCCATTATAGTAAATGGACACCTGTGCAATAATAATAGAGGAGGGATGTCGGCTCGGCTTCCACATGAAACACATGGACATATAAGGCTTCTTCACACACACACGATTTTTTGAACACTTGTAAAAAATTCCATGAATTTCAAGCATTTTTCATACCAAGCTCAAAAAGGGAAAGCTCTCCTGTGTATGTTCTGCCGAAAGCCATCTATTGTGTACGGCACGACAGCTTATAGGGTTATTCGGGTCTTTTATTATTTTTCCGTAAGGGGCTAAGAATCCTGTGCATGTTCGGTGGCGAGTCATCTATCGTATATGGGGCGGTTTCTTATTTTATTATTTTTGTGTTTGCGGCTAAGAATCATGTGTATGTTCAGCGGAGAGCTATCTATTGTGTATAGGGTGGCAGCTTATAGGGGTTATTCGGGACTTTTATTATTTTTGTGCATGGGGCTAAGAATCCTGTGTATATTCAGCGGAGAGTTATCTATCATGCATGGGGTGGTAGCGTATAGGGTTATTCGGGACTTTTTTTATTTTTGCGTATGGGGCTAAGGACTAGCAGGCAGGTACTTGCTGACTACCTGCTTGTTCTGCCCAGCACCTATCTCTGCCCACTCCGAGTGGTCACAGACCAATTCTGTGGCTTTCGCTGTCATGACCTCAGGGTCTTTTCTTTGCTCTGCTCTGTCAATCGGGGGGTAACTGTCAATGTCATGTTGATTGAAAGCCGGTTCTCAGCTATCTAAGTGTGGGGAGCTGACTGTTAATCGGCATGATGTCTTCAGTGACACCCTGTAGAAAGAGCAGATGAGAAGAGAAGGTGCTGCTCTGGCAACGAGAGGTTAATTGAAGCAGGAATCACCGGCTGAGATTGGTCCTGTGCAGAACAGGTAGTTAGTTGGCAACTACCTGTGCCTGTTAGTTCTTATCTCCATAAACAAAAATAATAAAAGTTCTGGATTACGTCTTTAAGAATGAAGGTGCCACATGTCAGATAAAAATAATCATGTTTTTCTTTTACATAGAGTCAACCTGTTCTGCAGCACTTTACAGCATTGTCATCAGTCACTCTAACCAGCGTCTCACAATTTTTGGAGGAAGCCCAGAGGACAATCATGAAAACACAGGGAGAATATACAAACTCCAGACAAATGTCATCCATCAGATTTGAACCAAGGATCCTAGCAATAGTGCTACCCACTGAGCCACTTAGAAAAATGCATAAAAACTGCAACAGGTCTTTATGTGTGAATCCAGCCTATAACACAGGTCAACAAAAAAAAAATTTTTTTCTGGTGTCCAAAATATTTTAATGAATTTGGGGTATTTTTGGGGTGCTGATTCTGAATATGCTATCAGTTTTGCCAGATTGGCTCAAGTTTTTGAGATTTTTGGTATCTTATTTATAGCACTTGTTGGTAAATGCGACGCATCATCTCATTAATTTCTTTGGATTAGTACTTGAACTGAGCAGTTCTCAATATAGTTTTGTGTTAATTAGTGTTCTAAAAGTTTGTTCATAGCTTGATTTTTGCACTAACTTTATGTTGTTGTCTGTTTTCCAGTGAAAAGCATGAACTCATCAAGAAGAAGTTGTCTTAACGATCCAGACTCATTCTGTTACATTTGTGGTGAATACACACTGCCAAAACATAGAAGAAACATAACAGACTTCGTAAAAAAGTGTATTTTGCCTATTTTGGGGTTATGCTTGGGGACCAAGACAAGTTTTGGGCACCACACATAGTGTGCAAAGCATGTATCGAATTATTACGAAAATGGAGCAAAGGACAAAGAAAAAGCTTCAAATTTGGTGTTCCAATGGTGTGGAGAGAGCCAAAAAATCATCATGATGACTGTTATTTCTGTGCAGTGCAAGTGCAAGGATTCAATAAGCATAAGAAACAAAAATGGGAGTAGCATGGAATCTGCAAGAAGGCCTGTCCCTCATTGTGAAGATGTGCCTGTACCTGTGTTTACCATAAATAACAGTCATCATGATGATTTTTTGGCTCTCTCCACACCATTGGAACACCAAATTTGAAGCTTTTTCTTTGTCCTTTGCTCCATTTTCGTAATAATTCGATACATGCTTTGCACACTATGTGTGGTGCCCAAAACTTGTCTTGGTCCCCAAGCATAACCCCAAAATAGGCAAAATACACTTTTTTTACGAAGTCTGTTATGTTTCTTCTATGTTTTGGCAGTGTGTATTCACCACAAATGTAACAGAATGAGTCTGGATCGTTAAGACAACTTCTTCTTGATGAGTTCATGCTTTTCACTGGAAAACAGACAACAACATAAAGTTAGTGCAAAAATCAAGCTATGAACAAACTTTTAGAACACTAATTAACACAAAACTATATTGAGAACTGCTCAGTTCAAGTACTAATCCAAAGAAATTAATGAGATGATGCGTCGCATTTACCAACAAGTGCTATAAATAAGATACCAAAAATCTCAAAAACTTGAGCCAATCTGGCAAAACTGATGACATATTCAGAATCAGCACCCCAAAAATACCCTAAATTCGATGAAATATCTTTGGCACCAAAAATGCTGTTGACCAGTGTAATAGATTCATCCGTGTCAGAATAAGTCATTTCTCATGTCACAATACGATTGGCTTAAAGTTAGACCTGTACACAGTTCCTCCTGTGGCTTTGATGTTTTGTACAGTCTGGATTTTAAGACCTAAAACTGTACTTTATTATCTCTATTATCTGACTGACATACTGTAGTGTTGTAATTCTCAGAAGAAAAGCACAGGCGTTGAACTGTTGTGATGTCCGCTTTGTGTCTAAGTTTGGGCGTTACAGAGTAAATGAAGAGCCTTGGTCATCCAAATAAAGAATGTGGCGAAAAAATGTTTGTTTGTTTTTTTTATGCCCATGTCCACGCTCAGGGGTCACAGAATAGCATATCTTACAACTTTCCAGCCTTTACAAAGCAATTTTTCTTTTGCTGAGGTCCTAGATTCCTCTTTCATTGCCCTAATAAAGTGTGATGCCAACAAAAGTGCCCTCAAACACAGTATGATACCCCCATGGTGAAGTCCTCCACATTAGCCTCTACAAGCACAGTATAATGACCCTACTGTCCTCTCAAGGCAAAGTATGGTGATCCCAACACAGTATACCCCACAACTGTGACCAGGGCCACCATCAGGGCATTACTGCCCTGACTGGCATATGGGGCCCAATGACCAGAGGGGGCCTGCATCGGGCCCCGTCTCTTCTGGTCATTGGGTACCAGCGGCAGGATTCTGCCGGTGCAGAAACTGGACCTGCGTCCGAGACGCAGGTTCAGTTAAACTCTATTGCCATGCGGGCCCGCACGGCAATAGTTAAAAGCCGCCAGTCAATCGGAGGCACGTCGCCGGCGTGTGACGTCATTGTCATTTGCCGGCGAGTGTGTGCTAGAACTGCATGGAGGGAACTTCACTGCAAGAGCACAGCAAGGTAAGGAGAAATTTTACAAAAATTTTTTTATTCAAAGCGGCAGAGGGAAGGATCGGAGACACGGGGGAAGAATTGAGACACGGGGAAGAATAGAGACCCAGGGGGCAAGAATAGAGACACAGGAGGCAAGAATGGAGACACAAGGGGAAGAATGGAGACACGGGGTAAGAATGGAGACCCAGGGGGCAAGAATGGAGACACAAGGGGAAGAATGGAGACACAGGGGGAAGAATGGAGAAACAGGGGGCACACTGTGTGCGCTACTGAAAAGCAATGAATACTCGCTGCTCTCTGTGTACACAGTCCCGGGGTGCAGAGCAGTAAGTATTCCGGCAACTATTCTTTGGCTTTCAAGCAGGGCATGACATCCCTGCCATGCGCTTCTTACAAGCATAAAGCAGCTGCTGGCATTGGAACAAGATGCTGCGAGGAGCGCCGGGAAGGTAAATGTAACGGTTTGTTTTTTTAATGTTTTCTAATGGGGCCATGCATACCAAGATGGGGGTGGGGGCAAATCATAAGTATGGAGCCATGCATACCAGGACCGGGATGGGGGACAATCATACCAAGATGCTATTAAAGAGAAATGAACATTAATTGCCCTCCATGCCCATGAATAAATGAATTTTTATGAACATTTTTCACTGGAAGTGGATGCATTCAAAAATTTCTAAGGTGCTTGGTGCTACATTTGCTTGGAGTTTATTTTCCCTTTGAATTCGCCACTTATGTGGATCCGAAGCTGGATCAACACATAGTTATCCAAAGTGAGCTGCACACCTTATTGGATTATACAACATATGGAGAAGAGTTGACTAAAGAATTGATTCATTGAGAATCTCAACTTGCATTTCTTACCGATAGAAGGTGAGCATAACCACAACTAAAAGAATTTATTTTTACTGTTGGTAAAAACATATTACGCTCAGAGGAAGTGCCGCGCTTGTCTCTTTTTTCCCTTTTTCCCTAAACCAGGGTATTTCTAAAGGCCTCCATGCCCATGGGCATGGAATGCAGTGATAGCTGGCACAGGAGTTAGCCACAGCAGCCGGCTCCTGCCTCTGTGACCCGCTGCTCTGCCAATGCCCCTCCCCCACCTCCCCACCACAGCCAGAGGCGGTACATCCAGACTATAAGACGCACCTCCCATTTTCCTCCATGTTTGTGGAGGAAAAAGTGTATCTTATAGTCTAAAAAATACGGTATATCTTGCCATGTGAACTTTGCCATTGCCATGGTTTTTTGAGAAGCATTTTCTAATACATTTTTGGATTCAAAAAGCTGGAACACATCTCCTTTCTCTCATTAACACTGTATAAATGCTTGCATACAGTATAATGGCCCCCAAATATTATAATGATTTCACATAACCTTTAACATAGTATAATGCGTTTCTTACTGCCCTTACTGGTGTATGGGGCCCGGTGAGCAGAGGGGCGGGACCGCTCTCTTCTGCTGAACAGGCCCTAGTGGCAGGGTTCTGCCTGTTCAGTAACTGAACGTGTGTCCTCGTACACTTGTTCAGTTAAAATCTATGTTGCCGTGCAGGAAAGTTTCCCGCATGGCAACAGTTAACAGCTGCCAGCCAATCACAGACCGGCAGCTGACAGCCAGGTAAGAATTTTTGTTTTCAAAAGCCACAGTATGGGGGCACTATGGAGAGACATGGGGGCAGGATGGAGAGATATGGGGTCACTGTAGAGAGACATCAGGCAGTATGGAGAGGCACAGAAACAGTGTGGAGAGACATGGGGCAATGTGGAGGGATATAAGGACACTGTGGAGAGACATTGGGGCAGTGTGGAGAGACATGGGGGTAGAATAGAGAGACAAGGGAGCAGAATGGAGAGACATGGGGCAGAATGGAGAGACATGGGGCCAGGGTGGAGAGACATGGGGCCAGGGTGGAGAGACAGGGGGCCAGGATGGCTAGACATGGGACCAGGATGGAGCGACATGGGGCCAGGTGAAGAAATATGGGGGCAGTGTGGAGAGATATGGGGGCAGGATGGAAAGACATGGAGGCAGGATGGAGGGACATGGGGGCACGATGGAGGGACATGGGGCCAAAATGGTGAGTCAGTGTGTTACCTGTACACTGACACTATACACTGTATACTATGTACAGAGCTCCTGTGTATAATGTCACTGGTGATCACTGTATTACCTGTACACTATACACTATATACAGAGCTCCTGTGTATAATGTCCCTAGTGATTACTGTATTACCGGCACACTATACACTATATACAGTGCTCCTGTGTATAATGTCACTGGTAAGTGCTATATCCTGTACAATGACATTATATACAGAGCTGTGCATAATGTCACTGGTAATCATTGTATTACCTGTACACTATACACTATATACAGAGTTCCTGTGTATAATGTCACCGGTGATCACTGTATTACCTGTACACTAACACTATATACAGAGCTTCTGTGTATATTGTCACTGGTGATCACTGTATTATCTGCACACTGACACTATATACAGAGCTCCTGTGCATAATGTCACTGGTAATCATTGTATTAACTGAACACTATACACTATATACAGAGTTCCTGTGTATAATGTCACCGGTGATCACTGTATTACCTGTACACTGACACTTTTTACAGAGCTCCTGTGTATATTGTCACTAGTGATCACTGTATTATCTGCACACTGACACTATATACAGAGCTACTGTGTATAATGTCACTGGTGATTACTGTATTACCTGTACACTGCCACTATTATTATTATTATTATTATTATTATTTATTGTTATAGCGCCATTTATTCCATGGCACTTTACAAGTGAGGAGGGGTATACATAATAAAAACAAGTACAATAATCTTGAACAATACAAGTCATAACTGGTACAGTAGGAGAGAGGACCCTGCCCGCGAAGGCTCACAATCTACAAGGGATGGGTGAGAATACAGTAGGTGAGGGTAGAGCTGGTCATGCAGCGGTTTGGTCGATCGGTGGTTACTGCAGGTTGTAGGCTTGTCGGAAGAGGTGGGTCTTCAGATTCTTTTTGAAGGTTTCGATGGTGGGCGAGAGTCTGATGTGTTGTGGTAGAGGGTTCCAGAGTAGGGGTGATACGCGAGAGAAATCTTGTATACGATTGTGGGAAGAGGAGATAAGAGGGGAGTAGAGAAGGAGATCTTGTGAGGATCGGAGGTTGCGTGTAGGAAAGTACCGGGAGATGAGGTCACAGATGTAAGGAGGAGACAGGTTGTGGATGGTTTTGTACGTCATGGTTAGGGTTTTGTACTGGAGTCTCTGGGCAATGGGGAGCCAGTGAAGGGATTGACAGAGGGGAGAGGCCGGAGAATAGCGGGGGGACAGGTGGATTAGTCGGGCAGCAGAGTTTAGAATAGATTGGAGGGGTGCGAGAGTGTTTGAGGGGAGGCCACAGAGCAGGAGGTTGCAGTAGTCAAGGCGAGAGATGATGAGGGCATGGACTAGGGTTTTTGCAGATTCTTGGTTGAGGAATGAACGGATTCGTGCAATATTTTTGAGTTGAAGTCGGCAGGAAGTGGAAAGGGCTTGGATATGTGGTTTGAAGGAGAGATCAGCGTCAAGGATAACCCCGAGGCAGCGAGCTTGTGGGACTGGGGAGAGTGGGCAGCCATTTACTGTAATGGATAGGTTCGTTGGGGGGGTCACGTGAGATGGGGGAAAGATGATGAATTCTGTTTTGTCCATGTTAAGTTTCAGAAATCTAGCGGAGAAGAAGGATGAAATAGTGGACAGACATTGAGGGATTCTGGTTAGTAGGGAGGTGATATCTGGTCCAGAGATGTAGATCTGTGTGTCATCAGCATAGAGGTGATACTGAAAGCCATGAGATTCTATGAGCTGTCCCAGGCCAAAGGTGTAAATGGAGAAGAGCAGGGGCCCAAGGACTGAACCTTGTGGGACTCCGACAGATAGGGGGCGAGGTGAGGAGGTGGTGTGTGAGTGGGACACGCTGAATGTCCGGTCTGTTAGGTATGATGAGATCCAGGATAGGGCCAAGTCTGTGATGCCAAGGGATGAGAGGGTCTGTAATAATAGGGAATGGTCCACTGTGTCAAAGGCAGCCGACAGGTCGAGGAGGAGGAGAACAGAGTAGTGTCGCTTGCTCTTGGCGGTTACGAGGTCGTTGGTGACCTTGGTTAGGGCAGTTTCAGTGGAATGGTGTGACCGGAAGCCAGATTGTAAGCGGTCAAAGAGGGAGCAAGAAGAGAGATGGGAGGACAGTTCAAGGTAGACACTATACAATGTATACTATGTACAGAGCTCCTGTGTATAATGGCACTCATGGTGATATTAGTATTGTGTTTTTTCATTAATGATCCGTATTGTAGCATTCGGTCCCTATCTGGTGGTAATATGTGATCTGGTCATGGTGTGGTGGTATTTATTCCTTGTATGTGGTATTATTAGGTCACTATGTGGTGGTAATATGTGGTCCGGCCATGGTGTGGCTGTATTTGTCTCATTTCTGTGGTATTACAGAGGTTAAACAGTCGCACTCAGAGTCTCATATAATTTGCAAAAAAAGGATTTATTTCAATCACCAGATAAAGTAAATTGCTTCACCGCAGTAGAGAAATGCAAACTATTCCATAAGGTAACGTTTCGACCATGTCCCTGGTCTTTCTCAAACCTTATAATAGAGATTCAAGGAAGGGTAGAATAGTGTAAAGTTGATAAATGCTGAAATCCCATTGTGGACTTGTCTGGTGCTGCTTTGGGAATCACCAGACAAGCCCACAATGGGATATCAACATTTATCAACTTTACACTACTCTACCCTTCCTTGAATCTCTATTATAAGGTTTGATAAAGACCAGGGACATGGTCGAAACGTTACCATATGGAATAGTTTGCATTTCTCTACTGCGGTGAAGCAATTTTCTTTATCTGGTGATTGAAATAAATCCTTTTTTTTGCAAATTATATGAGACTCTGAGTGTGACTGTTTATCCTCTGGATTACGGTCAGTGGAATATTTTCACGTTCAATCAGCACCTCCCAAGCTAGAGTGGGCATCTTTCCTTGCTGTGGCGGTGGCTTTAAGCCATAACAAAAGCTATGATGTGATCTGGCATTAGATGGGAACTGATAATGTGGGATTGGTGAGGACGTGGTGCAGATGTGGAGTTTTTCTATTAGTGTACCTGTGCCTGTGGAAGGTTCGAGGGTTGGAGGCAGAGCTGGGGTGGAGTCTGGGTGGCGTCTGAAGGGGAAAGTTTTGCCACTATGAGGATCTAAAATTCCTGGTAGCAGCCCTATTCCCCATACAACAAAATGCAACCCCATACCCAGGGTCCTCCATACTCTACTATGGACACCAGTCACTGATTTAAAAAAATACATACAATATTCACCCCTTCTCATTCAACCCAATGCTCCGGTCTACTGAGCATGTGGTGTGATGCGCCGGACATGTCAGAACAGTGGGCACACTGTAATTACATCATCATGCTTGTGTGGCACCCCAGGAGTTCGGGTACCACAGTAGTGCTGCCTTCCTCTCGGGGAGGGTAGTGCTATGCCTGGAGACAAGTGAGATTCCCTTTGGCAGGTTATCACACACACAACACCTTCCAAATCCATGCCAGGAGGGGGCGCTCAAAACCCTGTTTTAGGGCAGCTTCCCTCAATAAAGATCCTGGTTTGAAGGAGGAGTCAGTTTAGTCTGTACAGAAAGTCTGTGTGCGAGGACAGACAGGGATGAAGCACAGTGGAGATACAGGACTCCAGGAGGTTATGAGAAAGGCCTCCAGGGAGTTGGTGCACAGAATCCGGGAGCCTGAGGCTTTTGTGGAACTATAAGACAGAGGGCAGAGGAATACATGGACTTTGCCCATATTGACCTGTGGTACAGCAGCACCTTGGAGCCTGGAGTCTCCGTGAAAAGACCGCAGTAAGCACGGCTCGAGCTGCCTACCATACAGGTACCTGTCCCAGGACAGAGGAACGAGTTAGAACTTTGCTGGAACACTTAGTGGCAGCAGGGACCTCAGTTACAGCAAGCGCAGAGTGGAAGGCCCCCAACCTAACTAATGTACCTGTTGCCGGTGCCCTGGACTGTTGCCTGTCATCCGCAGTAAATCAGGTAAAGACTTACATATTGTCTCCTCTCATATAATCACTGGCTATACCATCCACGCCCTAAACCATCAGACCAATGGGGACCCCGCTTCACCTGTGGGAAGTGTAACATCTGTGCTGCCGCAACATTCCCCAGGGGACCCCTTTAATGCAGCATCAGTTCCCAATACTGACCAAACCCCACAGGTGGTGTCACGACAAAACTTTGAACATTTTCCCCTTTAACGTTGAGGCCCAGGGCCACGGACCGGGTCGCAGCCACCGTGACATCCCCCTTGCGACCGGACCCGGGACCGAGTACCCCACTGCCCTGCAGGCGACTCACTAGCTGCTGACCCGTCAGACGCCGAGGAATAATGATGGGGGTGAAAGCGACGGCTGATGCCGCCATTGGCGGTATGCTACTGGCCACACTACATCTTATCTCAAGGTTAGCAAGTGACCTTCTTGCACTTTGAGGAGCTCTCTAGGAAAAGGAAGCTGCACTGCGTTCTAGTGGGTGCAGGTCTGGGAGGTGGAGATCATTTACTTAATTCTAACTTTTACTCTGCCCCCTTCAGGCCCTGCATCAGGTAAATATAACACATCTGCAGTGTACTAAATTCCTATTTTTCCACGTGGTGGAGATGGTATGACAGAATGCAGTAACACGCTGCATCCTTGATGTGTAAGATGCACAATACACAGCCTTATATAACCTTTAATATATGGAAAGACAGATTGGCCATCACATGTGGAGTCCTTTAGTAGGATGACTGAGCTATTATACCTGTCACCCATAGTCAGTCCCGCATACTTCCCAGTGCTTTGTACATCATTGGTATCGGTTTCTGGTAGCACCTGCTTCACTTTATGCAGTTATGGCTTCCTGCAGTCATTCACAACTTGACTTCTGGTTAGTGCCATCCTTTTATATTTCTTTATCATCTCAGGAAAAGCGAACATCCTCCCACGACACCACAATAAGATACGGGCGGACCAAAGCAAGAAACATTTACAAAATTAGTATAAATGGGAAAAGCAGATGTGGTCCGCAGTCCATCATCAAACCGGATCATCTTTGGGAACAAGAGGGAGCTTCGTTTTTTGAACATGGCATCATCCCTCCTGGCCGGCATGTTTAGTTTTAGGGTGGGGAGATCTCCACCTCCCCCCTCCTTCCTCTGAAGGTTAAATGATGCTTTAATGTCCTGAAAACTTTAAAAGGACTTCAAGAAACCTGGATAATCCCTTAATCTCCTGTGGTACTTACTGGTACCTATAACTGTCTGAAGCACCTTTGTTACCAGAAACAGCTATGTAAATCCATTTGTCATTATTTAGGCACGTTGTAAGAGATTTATTGGAGAGGGGGGAAAAATGCATATTTATTCAGTGATGCAATGTAACATATTATCTCTGGAGGGGGTGGAACCTGGCCTAGTAATTGCTGGAAGATTTATGTGACTGGAAGTATACTTGTCTGGTGTTTCTGGCTAATGTATCCATGTGGAAGTTGTACGAGCACCTTTACGAGAAAGCGAGAAAAGTAACTCCAGAAGGCGTTTAATCTCGCAGGGGAGAGGCAGTAGTAATGTTACATTAGCACGTTGCGATGACAGGAATCCTCTCTTTATTTCAGCCAAAGTATGTTTACTTTTCCATCCCTGGGAAGGTCCTGGTGATGCATCACGCGGAGACAGGAGGGCAGCTTGATAGTGTTAATACCCTGACTGGACGCTCATATCCCAGGCTTTATAATTTCATATAATGTTACCTGATGTGTTTTTCAGAAGCGACAGGCCCCCATTATAACATAGGAGCGTTGAAATGCTGCCTTTGGTAGCAGTTAATGTACAGACAGAAAATGAGAACCTTAGCCTGTTGCTATAAAATGCTTTACTATGGAATTCTTTTAATCTAGCATGATTTAGTCCAGAGTTCCTGATAATCCAGGATGGAATAACAATCCTACCCAGATTACGTATGATCTCCCAATGCGCCAGCCTCTTGTATGTAACTGGCAAAACCCAACATAGTGCAGAGCTACTTGCTTCAAAGTCGTCCCTTTAAAACCCAGACATTGATGGATACAGTTTGGCACCTTTAAGAGAGAAATAAGATTAATTTTGGGTCTTCAGTGGGAAACCTTTCAGATCTCAAAACGGGGTTGTGAAGAATCTTCCATTTTCGCATTTGATGGTGAGAGATGATGCTAAGCACTGGGTGGGACACTTGCTTTATGATGTGCCGGATGATTGACAGGCATTGAGCACAAGTCCTATATACAGGTGCTTCTCACAAAATTAGAATATCATCAAAAAGTAAATTTATTTCAGTTCTTCAATACAAAAAGTGAAACTCATATATTATACAGAGTCATTACAAACAGAGTGATCTATTTTTTATTATTATTATTAGACATTTTTATAGTGCCATTTTTTCCATGGCGCTTTACATGTGAAAAGGGGCAAATATAGTCAATTACAATAAACATGAGCAAAAACACAGCACACACAAGTAAGAAGGAGAGAGGATCCTGCCCGCGAGGGCGCACATTCAAGTGTTTATTTCTGTTAATGTTGATGATTTTGGCTTAAGGCCAATGAAAACCCCAAAGTCATTATCTCAGTAAATTAGAATACTTTAGAACACCAGCTTGAAAAATGATTTTAAAATCCAAAATGTTAGTCTACTGAAATGTATATTCAGTAAATGCACTCAATACTTGGTCAGGGCTCTTTGGCATAAATTACTGCATCAATGCGGCATGGCATGGATGCGATCAGTCTGAGGCATTGCTGAGGTGTTATGGAAGCCCAGGTTGCTTGGATAGCAGCCTTCAGCTCATCTGCATTGTTGGGTCTGGTGTCTCTCATCTTCCTCTTGACAATACCCCATAGATTCTCTATGGGGTTATTGTTACTTTTGGCAGTGTGGACAGGTGCCAAGTCCTGCTGGAGAATGAAATTTCCATCTCCAAAAAGCTTTTGAGCAGAGGGAAGCATGAAGTGCTCTAAAATGTCCTGGTAGACAGCAGCGCTGACTTTGATATTGATAAAACAGTGGATCTGCACCAGCAGATGATATGGCTCCCCAAGCCATCACTGATTGTGGAAACTTCACACTAGACCTTAAGCAGCTTGAATTGTGTGCCTCTCCACTCTTCCTCCAGAGTCTGGGACCTTGATTTCCAAAGTCTAGTGTAAAGTATCCACAATCAATGATGGTTTGGGGAGCCATTTTCCCCAATAAAATTTACAAAACCATTTTTTTAGGGACCATCTCACATTTGAAGTGAGTTTGGGGAGTCAATATGACAGAAAATATCCAAAAGTGAGACCATTCTAAAAACTGAACCCCTCATGGTGCGCAAAACCACATTCAAGAAGTTTATTAACCATTCTGGTGCTTCACGAGAACTAAAGCAATGTGGAAGAATGAAATTAACATTTCTCTTTTTTCACAAAAAAATTACTTTGGAACCAATTTTTTTTAATTTTCACAAGGGTATCAGGAGAAATTGAACCACAAAATTTCTTGTGCAATTTCTCCTGAGTAGGCTGATACCTGGTATGTGGGAGAAAGCCACTGTTTGGGTACATGGCAGGGCTCAGAAGGGAGGGAGCACCGTTTGAATTTCTGAACACAAAATTGGCTGGAATCAATGGTGGGTGCCTTGTCGCATTTGGAGACCCCCTGATGTACCTAAACAGTGGAAACCCCCCAATTCTAACTCCAACCCTAACCCCAACACACCCGTAACCCTAATTCCAACCCTAACCATAACACTAACCACACCCCTAACCCAAACACACCCCTAGCACTAATCCCAACCCTAAGCACAATCCTAACCCTAACACACCCTTAACCCTAATCCCAACCCTAACTGTAATCCCTAACATAACCATAACCCTAAACACAAACCTAACCCCAACACAACCCCAACCCTAACACTTGCCCAACCCTAGCCTAACCCTAACCCTGGCCCCAACCTTAACCCTAATCTCAACCGTAACCCTAGCCCCAAACCTAAAACCTAGCCCCAACTGTAACCCTAGCCCAACCCTAACCCTAGGTCTAGCCCCAACCCTTAGCCTAGCCCAACCTTAATCCTAACCCTAGCCCCAACCCTAACCCTAGCTTTAGCCCCAACTCTAACTCTATCCCTAACCCTAATGGAAAAGTGGAAATAAACACATTTTTTATTTTATTATTTTTACCTAACTAAGGGGGTGATAAAGGGAGGTTTGATTTACTATTTTTTTTATTTTGATCACCCTGATAGGGTCTATCACAGTGATCAAAATGAACCAATAGGAAAAATGTCCTATTGATGCTGGGTGCCGGCCGGCAGATCTCGGCAGGCGCACTGCACATGTGTGGTGCCCCAGGGTCCTGGCCATCACAGTGGCATTGCTTTCCCCATGGGGAGAGTGATGTCACGCTTGGAGACGATGAAGGATAACTTTCACCAGGTAAATCTCACATACAACAAATTCACACTCCAGACCTGAAGGGGGAGCTCTGAACCCAGATTAAGGGGGGCTGCCCTTATATATTCTGGCTGGAGGGGAAGTGAGAGGGGAGTTGGTCCAGAGAAAACAAGGGAGCAGAGTGCCTGACAGCAGACTGGAGCAGTCTGGGGATAGGAACATGTTTGGAGCTGTGCAGCTGCAGCTCAACCATTGAAAGGATTAAGAAAGATGAACAGATTGTGGAAGAGATTGCAGGAAGGAAAAGTACAGGAGAATAGAGCCAGTGGAACAGAGCTGAGAAGTGGCTACCTCCCTGGCTAGTGCAGATTACGGTAGCCGGAAGACCGCGGCGTGCTGAACTATATAGTGGCAGAAACCGGCAGGACAGCTGGATTGTATATCACCGGTCCGCATTGATACCCAGGAGACACAATGATAATTATAGGGCCCAGGTCATGCTAGAGACCCTGTAAAATTGCCCAGTTCACCTGTGATACGGGTTGTGTCCTAACCTTTATGGGGGACAGAGAGGAACTGTGAGGACCTTATTTGAAGCCTTAGGCAGTAAGGAACCACATCACCACCTCACTTTTAGGAAGGCTTTGATCTCCACCTGGTGAGAGGACCTGGAGTCACCTCTGTTGTGAATTTGGTTTCTGGGCTTCCCCGGTGGTTTCTGGTGGTACTGCACTTGTGTGCTTCATCTCCTCTGTTCACCTGTTTTCCATCTGGATGTGGGAGTTTTCTATTTAGCCTTGCTCCTCAGTCATTTCTATGCCGGCCAACAATGTTACCAGAAGCCTTTCTGTTGCATGTTCCTGCTCCTAGACAACTATCAGCTAAGTTGGACTTGTTGTCCTAAGTTTGTTTTGCATTTTTGTTCCAGTTCTCTGTGATTGAATATTTCTGAGGCTGGAAGCTCTTGTGAGCTGAAATTGCCACTCTGGTGTCATGAGTTGATATTAGAGTCTTAAAGTAATTTCAGGATGGTATTTTGAAAGGGTTTTCAGCTGACCGTGAAGTTCCCTTTTCTGTCTTCCTACTATCTAGTAAGCGGACCTCAATTTGCTAAACCTATCTTCATACTTCGTATGTCAATTTCCTCTAAAATCACCGCCAATATATGTGGGGGCTACTGTCTGCCTTTTGGGGAAAATTTCTCTAGAGGTAAGCCAGGTCTGTATTTTCCTCTGCTAGGGTCAGTCAGTTCTCCGGCTGGCGCTGGGCGTCTAGGGATAAAACGTAGGCACGCTACCCGGCCACTGTTAGTTGTGCGGTAGGTTTAGCTCATGGTCAGCTCGAGTTCCCATCTTCCAAGAGCTAGTCCTTTTGTATGCTTTTTTACGTTCTCTTGCCATTGAGAACCATGACAGTTTGGCCGGCCAAGAGTTAAAATAATTGGCAGAAGAAAGGAGAGAAAAGAAGTCTGCAGAGATTTTTATTTTTTTTTTTTCCTGAGTTTGCTCATTAGTTGATTCACTAGCATCTCTGCTTACTGCAGCCTTCGTCTCTCTCTCCTTCTAATCCTTGAATGGTTCTGATTTCACCTGATTAATATGGATCCTCAGAGTTTAGCTACAGGTTTGAATAATCTCGCTATGAAGGTTCAAAGCTTACAGGATTTCGTTATTCATGCTCCTACATCTGAACCTAGAATTCCTTTACCTGAATTTTTCTCTGGGGATAGATCTCGCTTCCAGAATTTCAAACATAATTGTAAATTATTTTTGTCTCTGAGATCTCGCTCCGCTGGAGATCCTGCACAGCAGGTCAGGATTGTAATTTCCTTGCTCCGGGGCGACCCTCAGGATTGGGCATTTGCTTTGACACCAGGGGATCCTGCGTTGCTCAATGTGGATGCGTTTTTCCTGGCTTTGGGGTTGCTTTATGAGGAACCTCATTTAGAAATTCAGGCTGAAAAAGCCTTAATGGCCCTGTCTCAAGGGCAAGATGAGGCTGAAATATACTGCCAAAAATTTCGTAAGTGGTCTGTGCTTACTCAGTGGAATGAGTGCGCCCTGGCGGCGAAATTCAGAGAGGGTCTCTCTGATGCCATTAAAGATGTTATGGTGGGGTTCCCTGTGCCTACAGGTCTGAATGAGTCCATGACAATGGCTATTCAGATTGATCGGCGTTTGCGGGAGCGCAAACCTGTGCACCATTTGGCGGTGTCTGCTGAGAAGACGCCAGAGATTATGCAATGTGATGGAATTCTGTCCAGAAGCGAACGACAGAATTTTAGGCGAAAAAATGGGTTATGCTTCTATTGTGGTGATTCAACTCATGTTATATCAGCATGCTCTAAACGTACTAAGAAGGTTGATAAGTCTGTTTCAATTGGCACTTTACAGTCTAAGTTTATTCTATCTGTGACCCTGATTTGCTCTTTATCGTCTATTACCGCGGACGCCTATGTCGACTCTGGCGCCGCTTTGAGTCTTATGGATTGGTCCTTTGCCAAACGCTGTGGGTTTGATTTAGAGCCTCTGGAAGTTCCTATACCTCTGAAGGGTATTGACTCCACGCCATTGGCTAGTAACAAACCACAATACTGGACACAAGTAACTATGCGTATTAATCCGGATCACCAGGAGATTATTCGCTTCCTTGTGTTGTATAATCTACATGATGTGTTGGTGCTTGGATTGCCATGGCTGCAATCTCATAACCCAGTCCTCGACTGGAAAGCAATGTCTGTGTTAAGCTGGGGATGTCAGGGGACTCATGGGGACGTACCTTTGGTTTCCATTTCGTCATCTATTCCCTCTGAGATTCCGGAATTTTTATCTGATTATCGTGACGTTTTTGAGGAGCCTAAACTTGGTTCACTACCTCCGCACAGAGATTGCAATTGTACTATAGATCTGATTCCGGGCAGTAAGTTTCCAAAGGGTCGTTTATTTAATCTATCTGTGCCTGAACATGCTGCTATGCGGGAATATATTAAGGAGTCCTTGGAAAAGGGACATATTCGTCCTTCGTCATCTCCCTTAGGAGCCGGTTTTTTCTTTGTAGCTAAAAAAGATGGCTCTTTGAGGCCGTGTATTGATTATCGGCTTTTGAATAAAATCACGGTTAAATATCAGTATCCTTTGCCACTGCTTACTGATTTGTTTGCTCGAATAAAGGGGGCCAAGTGGTTCTCTAAGATTGATCTTCGTGGGGCGTATAATTTGGTGCGAATTAAGCAGGGGGATGAGTGGAAAACCGCATTTAATACGCCTGAGGGCCATTTTGAGTATTTAGTAATGCCTTTTGGTCTTTCAAATGCCCCTTCAGTCTTTCAGTCCTTTATGCATGACATTTTCCGTGATTATTTGGATAAATTTTTGATTGTGTATCTTGATGATATTTTGATTTTTTCGGATGACTGGGACTCTCATGTCCAACAGGTCAGGAGGGTTTTTCAGGTTTTGCGCTCTAATTCCTTGTGTGTAAAGGGTTCTAAGTGCGTTTTTGGGGTTCAAAAGATTTCGTTTTTGGGGTACATTTTTTCCCCCTCTTCCATTGAGATGGACCCTGTCAAGGTTCAGGCTATTTGTGATTGGACGCAACCCTCTTCTCTTAAGAGCCTTCAGAAGTTTTTGGGCTTTGCTAATTTTTATCGTCGATTTATAACTGGTTTTTCTGATGTTGCTAAACCGTTGACTGATTTGACTAAGAAGGGTGCTGATGTTGCTGATTGGTCCCCTGCTGCTGTGGAGGCCTTTCGGGAGCTTAAGCGCCGCTTTTCTTCCGCCGCTGTATTGCGTCAGCCTGATGTTACTCTTCCTTTTCAGGTTGAGGTTGACGCTTCAGAAATCGGAGCTGGGGCGGTTTTGTCGCAGAAAAGTTCCGACTGCTCCGTGATGAGACCTTGTGCGTTCTTTTCTCGTAAATTTTCGCCCGCTGAGCGAAATTATGATATTGGTAATTGGGAGCTCTTGGCTATGAAGTGGGCTTTTGAGGAGTGGCGTCATTGGCTTGAGGGGGCTAGACATCAGGTGGTGGTATTGACCGACCACAAGAATTTGATTTATCTTGAGTCTGCCAGGTGCCTGAATCCTAGACAGGCGCGCTGGTCGTTATTTTTCTCTCGGTTTAATTTTGTGGTTTCTTACCTACCAGGTTCTAAAAATGTGAAGGCGGATGCCCTTTCTAGGAGTTTTGAGCCTGATTCCCCTGGTAATTCTGAACCTACAGGTATCCTTAAGGATGGAGTGATATTATCTGCTGTTTCCCCAGACTTGCGACGGGTCTTGCAGGAGTTTCAGGCGAATAGACCTGATCGTTGCCCGCCTGGTAGAATGTTTGTTCCTGATGATTGGACCAGTAGAGTCATCTCGGAGGTCCATTCTTCTGCGTTAGCAGGTCATCCTGGAATCTTTGGTACCAGGGATTTGGTGGCTAGGTCCTTCTGGTGGCCTTCCCTGTCGCGAGATGTGCGAGGTTTTGTGCAGTCTTGTGATGTTTGTGCTCGGGCCAAGCCTTGTTGTTCTCGGGCTAGTGGATTGTTGTTATCCTTGCCTATTCCGAAGAGGCCTTGGACTCACATCTCCATGGATTTTATTTCTGATCTCCCTGTTTCTCAGAAGATGTCTGTCATCTGGGTGGTGTGTGACCGTTTCTCTAAGATGGTCCATTTGGTTCCCTTGCCCAAATTGCCTTCCTCATCCGAGCTGGTTCCTCTGTTTTTTCAAAATGTGGTGCGCTTGCATGGTATTCCGGAGAATATCGTTTCTGACAGGGGAACCCAATTCGTGTCTAGATTTTGGCGAGCGTTCTGTGCTAGGATGGGCATTGATTTGTCTTTTTCGTCTGCTTTCCATCCTCAGACTAATGGCCAGACCGAGCGAACTAATCAGACCTTGGAGACTTATTTGAGGTGTTTTGTGTCTGCGGATCAGGATGATTGGGTTGCCTTTTTGCCCTTGGCGGAGTTTGCCCTCAATAATCGGGCTAGTTCTGCCACCTTGGTTTCTCCTTTCTTCTGTAATTCGGGGTTTCATCCTCGTTTCTCTTCCGGTCAGGTGGAGTCTTCGGATTGTCCTGGAGTGGATGCTGTGGTGGAGAGGTTGCATCAGATTTGGGGGCATGTGGTGGACAATTTGAAGTTGTCCCAGGAGAAGACTCAGCATTTTGCCAACCGCCGTCGTCGTGTTGGTCCTCGTCTTTGTGTTGGGGACTTGGTGTGGTTATCTTCTCGTTTTGTCCCTATGAAGGTTTCTTCTCCTAAGTTTAAGCCTCGGTTCATCGGCCCGTACAAGATATTGGAGATTCTTAACCCTGTGTCCTTTCGTTTGGACCTCCCTGCATCTTTTTCTATTCATAATGTCTTCCATCGGTCATTGTTGCGCAGGTATGAGGTACCGGTTGTGCCTTCCGTGGAGCCTCCTGCTCCGGTGTTGGTTGAGGGTGAGTTGGAGTACGTTGTCGAGAAGATCTTGGACTCCCGTGTTTCCAGACGGAGACTTCAGTATCTGGTCAAGTGGAAGGGCTACGGTCAGGAGGATAACTCTTGGGTGACAGCCTCTGATGTTCATGCCTCCGATTTGGTCCGTGCCTTTCATAGGGCTCATCCTGATCGCCCTGGTGGTTCTGGTGAGGGTTCGGTGCCCCCTCCTTGAGGGGGGGGTACTGTTGTGAATTGCCAATACTGTTGCCAATATATGTGGGGGCTACTGTCTGCCTTTTGGGGAAAATTTCTCTAGAGGTAAGCCAGGTCTGTATTTTCCTCTGCTAGGGTCAGTCAGTTCTCCGGCTGGCGCTGGGCGTCTAGGGATAAATCGTAGGCACGCTACCCGGCCACTGTTAGTTGTGCGGTAGGTTTAGCTCATGGTCAGCTCGAGTTCCCATCTTCCAAGAGCTAGTCCTTTTGTATGCTTATTTACGTTCTCTTGCCATTGAGAACCATGACACACCTCCAAGCCGGACGAACTCTGCCTGTACCTGTTGTCTGGCGCCCTGGACTGCGGTTGCTGGAAGCTACAGTAAACCAGGTAAAGACATTGCAAACCTGTGTCCTCGTATTTCGTCACACCATTCACCATCTTCACCTATACACCGGGAGCCCTGGAGACCTACTTCACCTGTGGGAAGTTACACCATCCAGCTGCCATACCATCACCCCTTTAAGCAGTGTCGGTCCCTACTGACCGAATACCACAGGTGGCATCACGAACATAAACTTTAATCAATATCCCTTTCACATGGGCACCCAGGGCCATGGACTGGGTCGCCGCTGTGACACGTCCCCTTAAGTACTGGACCCGGTACCGAGTGCCACACGGCCCTGGCGGGCGTTCCACATGCACCCGCCATTTTCTTCCCGAACGAATACGGCGGTGGCTGGGGGACATCACCGGGGGATGCAGGAGGATCCAGAGACACCGGAGGTACCGGGGGAGCTCGAGGGACCCCATTTCTATCTCCTCTGATGTGAGGATCACATTAAAGGAGAGACAAATTAAATGGGGAATCAGACTTTTTTTTGCACTCGCTGTTATTCCATGAATAATGGTGACTGCAACACTGGGGTAGGTAAAAACAGACCCGAATCATGTTCTCCGGGGTCTCGACTACCCTGGTAGCCAAGAGCCCCAGAGAATTTCCAATGCTGGGGGGTGCAATACACTTATTTCTCAGCGCCATTAAAAAGCGTCACTGAGGATTAAGT
Organism: Ranitomeya variabilis; assembly: GCF_051348905.1. Classification (NCBI taxonomy): domain Eukaryota; kingdom Metazoa; phylum Chordata; class Amphibia; order Anura; family Dendrobatidae; genus Ranitomeya; species Ranitomeya variabilis. The sequence continues at coordinate 744,991,925 of NC_135232.1, read as the reverse complement.
ACCCTTAACTGCCACTGTTAAATGGCGTGTCGGCGGTCATTAAGGGGTTACTACATCCCAGAATTGTGTTTGCCTTTTTTACTGCTGCATCACACTGTTGACTCATGTGTAGTCTGTGATCTATTAATATACCCAAGTCTTTTTCACATGTGCTGTTGCTTAGTTCTATTTCTCCGATTCTATAGATGTAATTTTTATTTTTCTTGCCCAGATGTGGAATCTTGCATTTCTCCCTATTAGAATTGTATTCATTAGTTGGTGCCCATTGTTCAAGCTTATCTAGATCCTTCTGAATCCTTTCTCTGTCTAGCTATACCTCTTACCTTTGCATTGTCTGCAAATTTCATTAGTTGACCTTCAGTTTTTTAGTTGAGATGAACAATTACTCTTTTTGCCAAGGCAACAGGATAATTGTTCGTTAAGGTGGAAATCAGCCGTTTTGGGTGCGCTGAATCGGTCAAGAAAATCCAACACGACCAATGTAGTCTGAGACAGATCTTTGATTTTATCTGCCAGTGAACTATCATTTGTTGAACCATATTTGTCTCGTGTATATGGGACCTCATCCCTACTTTCCTAGGATCAGACATGCAGAGAAGATCACAGCTAAATATCCAAAGAACTTGAATATTTTGTTTCTCAAATCATTACAGATCTTAGGATCCGAACCCAACAGTCTAGAATCCTTTCCTGGAATAAAGTTGTGCTGAACACAACCTGAATAAATATTTGACTAGAAATCCACTGGGAAAACCAATAACCCTACCTAATCATGCGTTATTGTAATTTTACTAAATATAAAGCTCACATATTTTCCAATATCGTGCACAATGTGAAACAAGATAGCCAGTAACAATTATCTTATGAAGTGGCAAAATCTAGATAACTAATGTGTAGTTTTTGTGGTTTTGTGGCGGCAAGAGCAGCTGAGGAAGCGAGGAGTAGAGATCAGTCATTCCTTCATATGAATCTCATCTTCCTGAGGTGTTTACCTCTTTTGTTTATTACTAGCAGGAATTCTCAGAAACCTTGTGCAAAAATATAATTGAGTCAGTGTGATTAGAGACATTTTTGGAGTAATTTATCTCCTGAGAAAGGAGTGAAATAATATCTGATGACGTGTGAAGCACCAGGGAAATGCTCTGCAAAATGGTCTTTAGTATTTCCACCTGGGTATAAGCATGCAGACATGCAACGTTTGTGGGAGACTTTTCCCACCTTTTGAGGCGAAGTCTCCCAAAACGTTACAACGTTGGTCCCATAAGCATCTCTGGAAGATTGTGGACAGTCTTTAAATGCACTTTTGAGCTATGGACCGCGCACATTATGGTAAAAAAAAAAGTGGCCACTATTGTTTTTTATGCTAATTTTTCTTTCTATCACATATTTGCAGCTATTGTGAGCAGATTTACATTTGGTACAGAAATATACCCTAGTATGTGTTTTTTTTATTTTTGCAAGACACTTCATTGGGGCAAATGAGAAATGAGTCCACACTGATGCGGTACCTGATGTGGCAGAAGTGAGTTTGGACTTTTGTTATTTTGGATATCCTGGATTATACGCAGTATTATGATTAGTGTAAATGTTCATACTTTTCATACTGGTTTTGAACTTTGGACTGTATCATGGATTAGTTAGATTTATATATAGGAAGTTTCTCTCAGTTTCTCTTAGTATATATACATGATTATATGTCTTCGGGGAGTTCATTCTCTCGATATCAAAACAACAGCAGCACCTTCTGGGAACATGACTACATGCAGCAGTAAAATGTCTATATGAAGGCCGCCATTGATGTCCAAGATCCTGCTTGGTTTAAGCATCTTGCAAACACAAAATAAAGAAATAATAATAATCTTTATTTATATAGCGCCAACATATTGGCTTATTCTTATCATCTGTGCTGTATCCACATTCAATTCTAACAAGCAAAAGTGAGTAGCTATTTGTCTGCATCATACTGGAAATCAGAATGGTTTTCTTTTCATTTTGGGTTTTTCTTTGGTAGCAATGTCATGCTTTCACATGAGCCCTCCTATGCTGATATTGTACTAAACCGAACCCAGGTTGTCAAACCCAGCCACACATGGGCCCAAAAGGTAAGGGAGCCCACTTCCATCTCCAAACGAAAGGGCCCATAAGCTGTTCTTGCCCAGGGTCCTGTTGTGACTATGTCCACCATTGGTTCAGAGTATCATGACGACTTCTTCCATCCATGACTTGTCTCTGCAGAATGCAATGCACAGACATTTTTGGGTCATGGCTTTTCCAGCACCATCCTATAACCATCCATATGTCCTCAGACAGTAATATTACCCCCTCTCATTTTGTATCCCAGTTAAAGTGCCCCTTTATGTGCCTTCACATAGTAATTATGTCCCTATTGTGCCCTCATGTAGTATCAATGCTCTTATTGTGCCTTTGCATAGTAATTATGTCCCCACAGTGCCTATGTGAAAGTATTAATTTCCCCTCTACTCCACACATCTTTTCATACATGATAACCTGATAACAGCCATTTTGCTTTATTTAGCTTGAGATTTCTATTGCGGACTAGTTTCAGATCCAAAAACAAACTTCCCCAAGGCTTTGTCATATAAAAAAAAAATTACTTTATAGTTTTGACGTTGAACTAGGCCTTCTAATCACCTCTGTGATGACTTCTACTTGTCTCTGGTTTGACCTCAGCCTTAACAACTATCTAAATACAGTTTTCAACCTCATCCTAGATTTCTGGTGCAGCTGTCCTCAATAAGAACGCTTCCTGAAGTAAAGCATTCCTGTTCCTCCGAAATACCAAAAACACGCATCCCACAGTCTGAGGTCAGTGATTAAACAGCTACCGAGATACATCAAAATATAGTAATAGTATGTGAAATGACGAAGGCTGCATGCACTTAGCTCTACCACACATCCTCATCATAGGAATGCATTCTCTATTGATTTATCTCCGTTCTCTAGTCTTTGTCTCTTAGAATATAGTTTATTTTTTTATTTATTTTCCTTTTATTATTGCCAACATATTCTACGCGGCTTTACGGTAATCAGAAACCCGAGTACACGAAGGACACTTACACAAAGGAGAGAACATCAAAACTCCATGCAGATGTTGTCCTTGTCCATGCAGGGCTGTTCTTTCTCTCTGCGGAGACTGATAATGGAGGCTCTAAAGCCTCTTGACAGTATTATCAGCAGAGTCTGACATCTTTAGGAGTCCCAGGCATGTAACACACGAAATCCTGCGACTATGACACACTGGCAAGTATTGGGAAGCAATGATTAAATAAAGGCCTTCATGAACATTGGATTAAACAAGCCAATTTCAGTAGGACTGATGTTCTCAGGGTAGAAAAGCCCCTAGGTTTCTGGCAGTGGCTTTCTCCCCTCTGCCCAGCCAACCATTCATGTGTGTTGGGAGGCAGGAGACATAGCTGAACGTTTTATGTGTATTGCCGGTTTAGAACTTGGGTGCCAGAACATTCAATGTGGGGATCCGTAGTAATTTCATGTTTTCACTCCCTGTACTAGAATGGCCACATGACTCAAGGGAGAACATTTTCCAAGCAAAATACTTTAAAAATGTGACCAAAATATGTGTGTATTGGCAGAATTAGTGGTAATCTGCAGGTATATGGCATTCTAAACATGCTCAGGTGTCTAACTGGAAGAGTGGAGAAGAAGGTATATCCTCCCTGCAGCCAACTGTTTCCCGTCATGGAGGCGGTGCAGCGAGCTTTAAGATAGCATCTTGGATTTTAGCCTACTGGCAGTCGGAATCCATGGAAAACAGACTTCAGACGTTTGCTCTGACTGAGCCATTGATTTTCATAATATAGAAAATAGACCTGGCACTCAACTTAAGGTGGATCTCTTTTGTGTTTATTGCAAAAGAGAAAATAAACGTTTCGGCCTTTGTTGGCCTTCTTCAGTAACTATGTACAGAAATTAACAGAAAAACATAATGAGTTACCATCACTCAATATACAACAAAATGAAAACAAAGAATGTACATAATAATGAGGAAAACGGTCAAACAGAATAATATATGGTAAAACTATAGAGGAGAGGAGCCCCCCATATATATTGCACTCCAAAACAGACATAGCTGGTCACTTTAGATCACTTTAAAGACAATGGGAATAATGTTGTACCACCAGATTTATGTTTAAATGGTTCCTCTGCATCACCAAAATCACATAATAGTACAAAATGAATAATAATGAATAAAAATAAAAAGGAACAAGACGTAACAACGCAGCTCCACTACATCGCATAATGTAATATTGTGGTAGATAGATGGGTAGAGAGACATACCGTGCTGCCTAGAAGGAGCAGAAAAGGAAAAGGCAGAAAAGGATGCTAGAGCAGTGTAATTCTGCTTGTGCTTATAGTCTGCAGGAAAAGCGAATATAGAACCCAAATTAATGGAAGGAAAGCAGTGTAGTAAAACATAGTAATGGTAATAGTCCGGTATCCTACCAGGAATCAGTAGGAGCAGGCTCATAGGGTCCGATAATGATAATAATATCCGGAGTGTCGGCAGTGGCCTGTGTGAATGGAATGCACAATAAGCCAGATAAACGGTGGTGGTATAGTGGTGTGTGGAGAAGAAACAGTTACCGACCTGCGCTGTGAGTCTGTACCGGCGTGTGTCCAGCGACGCGGTGTCCACCGCTTGTCTGCCTGGATGTGAGACGCGCCGTGACTAAAAAGGAAGTGGGCGTGGCTTAGCTCTGGCCTCTGTAAGCGTGCAGTCGCATAGTGAGAGGGAAGAGCTGGGCGTGCACATGGCGTGCGTTCCAGCAGCCTAGTAGTGCGTTCCACTGAAGTACGGTGGCTAAGAGTGGTTCGTGCCAAAAGCTAGGTGTAGGAGGGGACTGCCAGAGATTTAGTGAACTCCAGATGGTGAATGGAGGAAAAGGGATCAATAGCGGCGATTCTGAAAAAGGAGAAACATAATTAGTATATCTTGAAAAAGAGAAGCACAATTAATACATATCTGTAAAGGCAACTGGATCTAACTAATAATCGCTCAACAATAATGTGTATAAACAATGAAAATTGAAAAATCTATAGGCATCTTAAATGAAAGATAGCAGGTTGTATTCTCTATTAAGACCCCTTGAATGAAGGGTCCCTAGAGTGTGGATCCAATATGCCTCACGTTGCTTTAATCTTTGAATACGATCCCCACCCCGCCGTGGTTGTGGTACATGTTCAATAATCTGAAACCTAAGTTGAGAAACATTATGGTTGTGTGAAGAAAAATGTTCAGGTAAAGGGAGGAGGAGATCCTTGCAACGGATGGTGGACTTATGTTTTGATATGCGATCCTTGGCTGGCTGGGTAGTCTCACCAATATACATCAGACCGCAGGGGCATTTTATATGATAAATAACAAAAGATGTGTTACATGTGTAGTAACCTCGTATTTTGAAACGTTTACCTGAATAAGGATGATGAAATGAGTCTCCTCTGGTGACATTACCACATTGGTTACAATGCAGACACGGAAACGTACCATATTTTGGATTCTGTAGGAATAGCTGACGTGAAGTAGTTTTAGGTGTGATCACATCCGCTTTCACTAATTTGTCTCTAATGTTAGGGGCCCTTTTGAAACAAGGGTGAAAGGGTGTGTGGAACTCAGGAACGTTGGGATATGATTCTTGTAACAGGTGCCAATGTCTACGGATTGTTCTATGTAATATATAGGCAAAAGGGTGATAGGCATGTACAAAAGGGATCCGATTAGGCGCACCTATCCTATTCCTAGGGTGAGTATGACGTGCTTCTTGTAGGACAACCTAGGATAACCGCGTTGGTGGAATTTGGTATGTAGCTCTTCAACCCTTACAGAGTGTGTAGTGTCATCAGATATGATGCGATTGATTCTCTGAACCTGGGATTTGGGTATGGAGGCCTTCATGGATTTCGGATGGAAACTAGCAAAATGGAGAAGACTATTCCTGTCTGTCTCCTTTGTGTAAAGGTCTGTTGAAAGTGATCCGTCATCTTCTTTAATAAACTGAGTATTTTAAGGTCAAATGCCATAGTGAATGATAGGCCCGGCCATGAGGTGTTGAGAAAATGATAAAAAATCTGAAGGGTCTCTAGTGGGCCATCTCAGATACAAAAAATATCATCTATAAACCGTTTCCACAGCCGTATGTGGTTGTGATATAGAGGATGTGTGTAAATGAGAGTGGTCTCGTAGTCCACCATATAGCTATTAGCATACGGGGGCGCTACGTTGGACCCCATTGCGGTCCCACGTACTTGTAGAAAGTATTTGTCCTGAAACTTAAAAAATTCCGTGTAAGCACCAATTTAAGAAGATTAGTGCAAAGGTTAACTTGTTCCTCAACCATACCGGTGGAGTTGAGAAGTCGACGTACTGCATCAATGCCCTCCGCATGTGGTATAGATGTATACAAATCTTTAACATCGAATGATGCTAAAAACGAATGAGTAGGCATTTTGCCTAACTGTTTAATATGAGATAAGAAGTCGCCTGTTTCCAAGAGAAATGAGGGTGTCATTTTAATAAGTGGTGTCAATATCTTCTCTAGAAAAACTGAAAGAGGGGATAGAATAGACTCAGTTGAAGCAACTATGGGTCTTCCTGGAGGACATTGTAGATTCTTGTGAATTTTAGGGAGAGTGTAAAACACAGGAGTGATAGGGTGACTTTGGGTGAGGAATTCGCATGATTTAGAGTCAAGGACCCCTAAATCCAAATATCTTTTGAGGGTCTCGGTCACGAGTTCCCTAATTTTACTGGTGGGATCCCCTGGTAATTCCCTATAGATAGTTGTGTCCCCAAGTTGTCTTAGTATCTCCTTGATGTAATCTGTTTTGTTCATCACAACAATCGCACCCCCTTTGTTGGCGGGCTTAATGACAAGATTAGGATCATCTTGTAGAGATCTTAAGGCCTGCTGATCGAGAGCTGTGAGATTAGGGGGATAGTGTAGCTGACCACTATTGATATTGGAACAAAGATCATAAAAGGATTTATGTACAAGATCAATAAATGATTCCAACGTGTGGGAGCCATACGGTGGTTTAAAAGAACTTTTAGGTCTTAATTAAACCAAGGCTGGCGACTGATAAAAGTTTTGAGTCAGGTTCAGTAGGTACAGCTGGTGCCCCCTGAAAAGGTGTCTCTGCAAAATAAGCTTTGAGTCTAAGCCGACGAAAGAATTTCAACAAGTCAATTTCCAGATCAAAAGTCCTACATTTGTATGCTGGGCAATAAGATAAGCCCTTTTGTAGAATGTTATGTTCTGCAATACCCAAGGTTCTGGAAGAGATATTAACCACTAGTGGCCAATTACCTGGGAGCGAGTCATGCGTTTCTGTCCTTTGTCCCTGCCTGTGTCCGTGACCTCTTCTGGTCCTCTTCTTCTGGCTTGTCTCTTGCCTTTCTGTAAAAAACGACTCGTGGACGCTGGTTTTCTCCTCTCTTGCTCTGACCCAGATGTGGATAGATCTAATGAGGACCTGGAGATGTTTCTGGTTGGGGCCCATCTTGAGGAGGGTTTGCTGCGCCATTTGTAAACACGGTCCAACTCGTAATCTTCATTATCGCCTGCAAACTTGTTCCGCTTCTTACCTTCTGTGTCCTTACGACACATAAAGCAGGCAGAGTCACATTGTGCTTTGTCACACATCAATGTCATCACTATCTACATGATCTATGTCTTAGTACCCTCCTCAAATGGGCGAATGATGTCCAAGAGAGTAGAGTGTGACTCTGTATGCATCATTACAGTCAATGGCCCTATCAGTGCAAACGTCCAAATCTCACTTTCCAGTGCCTCACATGTAAATCCCTGATGGAGCCACTGACAGTTGACTAAAACGCAGCGTGACACCGCTATATTAGCAGTGAGCCTGGTGACTTTTTACAGTGCACTCCCTGCACCTCCTCCAATGACAAGAAGCGTGAATAAAGCTTATTCCCCCCTATAGCTCCTCTTCCCATTAGTCACCTGAGCGTGTTTAAGATGCAATTTATTTGAAAAATACCCAATGTGTACTGGTAAACTCCATTTTTTAGGGTTTTTTAGTTGACAGATTCCCTTTAAGGCATCACTTACCATGCTTAGTGTACAGACAGCCCTTGGGTCCATCCTGGGTCTGCAGGGCTAATTCGGCTCCCCAGTCTTTGACTGTGCCCCCAGCACATACAGTAACCCAATGGAGAATACTCTGTGATAATGCAGTATAATGACTAGTGTTGAGCATTCCGATGCTGCAAGTATCGGGTATCGGCCGATACTTGCTGTATCGGAATTTCCGATACCGAGATCCGATATTTTTGTAATATCGGATATCGGTATCGAAACAACATTAATGTAAAAAGGTGTAAAAGAAAGAATTAAAATAAAAAAAATCGCTATACTCACCTGTCCGACGCAGCCGGGACCTCAGCGAAGGAACCGGCAGCGTTGTTTGTTTAAAATTCGCGCTTTTACTTGCTTACGTGAATTCCCGGCTTCTGATTGGTCAGGGCGGCCATGTTGCCGGGACGCGGACCAATCACAGCAAGCCGTGACGAAATTACGTCACGGCTTGCTGTGATTGGTCCGCGTCCCGGCAACATGGCCGCCATTAACCAATCACAAGCCGTGACGTCACGGGAGGCTGGACACGCGCTTATTTTGAAAAGCGCGCGTGTCCAGCCTCCCGTGACGTCACGGCTTGTGATTGGTCACGGCGCCATATTGCCGGGATGCGGACCAATCACAGCAAGCCGTGACGAAATTACGTCACGGCTTGCTGTGATTGGTCCGCGTCCCAGGAACATGGCCGCCATTAACCAATCACAAGCCGTGACGTCACGGGAGGCTGGACACGCGCTTATTTTGAAAAGCGCGCGTGTCCAGCCTCCCGTGACGTCACGGCTTGTGATTGGTCACGGCGCCATATTGCCGGGACGCGGACCAATCACAGCAAGCCGTGACGTAATTTCGTCACGGCTTGCTGTGATTGGTCCGAGTCCCGGCAACATGGCCGCCCTGACCAATCAGAAGCCGGGAATTCACGTAAGCAAGTAAAAGCGCGAATTTTAAAGAAACAACGCTGCCGCTTACAATCGCCGAGGTCCCGGCTGCGTCGGACAGGTGAGTATAGCGATATTTTTTATTTTAATTCTTTATTTTACACATTTATATGGTTCCCAGGGCCTGAAGGAGAGTTTCCTCTCCTTCAGACCCTGGGAACCATCAGGAATACCGTCCGATACCTGAGTCCCATTGACTTGTATTGGTATCGGGTATCGGTATCGGATTGGATCCGATATTTTGCCGGTATCGGCCGATACTTTCCGATACCGATACTTTCAAGTATCGGACGGTATCGCTCAACACTAATAATGACTGCTCCTCAAGATTAAATGGTTCAGGGGCTGGGATTGGAGGTTGCTTCAATAAGACGAGGCATCATTAGACAGCGGAGCACCATCTCCGGGGTGACACCATGCAGGATTTATTCTACAAGGCCTACATACAAAACACAGAATAAACTCACTTCATGGCCACTATAAATAGGCATATTGGGGCTTAACTCTATGTACTGGAATCACAGAGTCCTCTAGGTAATATTATGTACACCCCTCCTCACATGTAAAGAGCCATAGAATAAATGGTGCTATAATAATAATAATAATAATAATGTATAGCTACCTAGACTCAGAGCTACCTAGCTCTGATGGTGATGAACCCCATTTATGTGGATGCCATCTTTCTAACATCTTGGGTCTTGACTGGAAATGTCCCACTCCAGTATACAAATCTCCTTATTATATTTAGTACTGTAATCTTTATTATTATTTATTTATATAGCACCATTAATTCCATGGTGCTGCACATGAGACGGGGTTACATGAAAATACAAATATCACTTACAATAAACAAACTAACAATGACAGACTGATAAAGAGGGGCGAGGACCCTGCCCTTGTGGGCTTACATTCTACAGGATGGTGGGAAAGGATACAATAGGTCGAGGGTTGCAGTAACACCGATGGTATTGAGGTGGCCGTGTCGTCATTACAGGCTGTAAGCTTCTTTGAAGAGGTGGGTTATCAGGTTTCTTTTGAAGGACCCAAATGTGGTGGATAACTGGACGTGTTGGGGCACAGAATTCCAGAGGATGGGGGATATTCAGGAGAAGTCTTGGAGGCAATTGGGTGAGGAGCGAATAAGCGTGGAGGAGAGAAGGAGGTCTTGGGAGGACCGGAGATTACGTGAGGGAAGATATTGAGAGATTAGTATGGAAATATACGGAGGAGAAAGGTTATAGATGGCTTTGTAGGTTAGTGTTAGTAGTTTAAACTGGATACGCTGGGAAATTGGGAGCCAGTGAAGAGATTTGCAAAGAGGGGAAGCAGGAGTGTAGCGAGGAGAGAGATTAATTAGCTGGGCAGCAGAGTTAGGGACGGACTGGAGGGGTGCGAGAGTGTTAGAAGGTAGGCCACAAAGGAGGATGTTGCAGTAGTCGAGTTTTATATTCATCATTACTTGGTGATATGAGATAGTAACATGAGATCTGTACCCCGGGATTCCAAATAGGATCCACATGTCCATTACTATGACAGGCCCCCTTCATTGGCATACAAACGTTGCAGACATAGACTTTCATAAATCAGACAAGACTACAAGAGTCCTGTTACCAAGTGAGAGAAAATGGCTGAAAGGAGATGTTCACAAGATGTGATCCCATAAATCATACCGATTTTCTGTTTTTTACCTCCCACTGTTATTTTCGCACACAGATTCTAATAAGTCCTCCACAAGGTGCTGTAATCATGTCCCTGGTACAAAATCTATGTCTCACAACACACATTGTTAATCATTTCATGCCCTCTGGTATTTGCAGGAACATATACAGTATTATCAAAGATTCCAAATCTGCGTCTTTCGGTAACATTTATCTTAGAAAGTACACCCAGCTCATGTTTATTTTTTACCACTAATACAGTGATCAGTCTTCTGTTTGTGGTTTCATCGATGTAAAATGACACAATTATAATTTCTCTACAATAACTTTGTTCGCGTCCCATAACAAAAGTAATGTCCCGCTCATGGATCTAAGGTCCGTTTCACGTTCAGACATACATTCCCTAAAACACTAATGCCCCCATTCATTATTTGCAGAGGTTTTTTTAAGCGACTTTATCTTGTGGTATTGTAATTCTTCAAGATGATGCTTGTGGGTTGTTGAATTATGCACAAAATCAAACATTCTTTTACCCATTTGTGCCTTTTTAAAACAAAAAGTGACATAATCCTTTAAAATATCGCACTTTAGCAGCTAGGCAAAAAAAAAGACATTTGATTCTCCAGTTGGGCACCGGAGGTTCATTCGCTGCAATGTTCTGAAAATTTGCAAGTAATGAATGCACAAACATCTGGATAAGGTAAACCATACCCATAATGCCGAACATAAAAAACACAGACAGAACCAAGTAACATTAACTAAAAATTCACAAATTAAATAATGAATATGGTGCAAATATATAAGGAACTATTACAACCATTATTACTCCAGAAAACAGGCACAGAAACAATAATGAATCGGGATCTATCTCTTAGGTACTCATACATCACATTACCTATAGCACCAAAGGCAAGATTATACTTGGGAGTTGTCTGGACATCCTACCCTATTAGTGAACTCTGAGCCCCCATTCATGACTCCTAACAATTAGCTAGAAAAAAAGCAGCTCCCACGGGAGGACCCATTATGTCCACATATTGCATGGAAAGACCATTGATTTCCACTGACCTGTGCAATTCTTCATTTCTCCTGTGGCGGCGCAGCAGGAAAACTGAACACTTGCTTCTAAGTTCTCCAGTGGATCAAAAGTGGTACCCAGCATCCTTTGAATAACATTAATTGTTCCTTTTTAACAATTTATTTTTAAGTACTAATTTTTTACGTTCAATAAAGATGAATTTATACAGCCTAATGTTTATAAGAGCGTTTGTTCATTATCATCGCCACTTGTAAATATGCTAAAACTACATAAAAAAGACAAAACACTTCAATCCATAGCCGAACCACTGCAGACTATATCAAGATTAAAAGCAAATAGTCCATTCTCATCAGGTGTAAGATTTTATTTAATAATATAGGCAGTTTGTGTTGTGAAATCTGGTGGCAAATCCATTTTGAGGTGATACTGGCAAATGGTAAGAAAGTCAACAACGACACAATGATAGACTGTATCCCAGTACTAGTGATCATTCAGACAGCGAGTCCGTGAAATATACGACTTGATGTCAAGGAATACAGTCATGGCCTGTATAGATTAAGCACACACAAAGTAGAAGTTACATTATGCAGAGTATTTTCCAGTAGATCTTGACTTCTGGATATTTACTTAACCATAGTTTTATTGCATGTGGAATGTACTGTATATGTGAAATGTATAAACGGCAGCACATACATAAAACCATACTCCTTCTGCAGGTTATGCACCATTTGGATTCACAGTTGTCGCTTGGCAGACAGTTTATTCATTATCCAGTATAATAACCATCTGCGTTCTCAATTTTTTCAAGTGTATGAGTAATATATATATAGAACTGTTAGCAACAGCAGCTCTTGTCCTATCCATTGCAGTCGCCAAAAGAAGTTATTTGAAGTCAGGTACAGAAATATTTTTTTGTTCTTATTCTATTTGCTTAAGTCAAAAATATCCAAATACTTTGAATTTAATGTTTCTTTTGGTCCCTTTGTTTGTAAATCAATATACCTAATTTGGATGTGTCCGTGTGTCTGTGCACAATGAGTCATCCACAGCTGAACAGTAACTTAGGTATCCATAGTTACTACCACTAGCAGCTAACAGCCTGGGCGTAACCATGGATACCTAAGGAGAGGAGCTCTCCCAGGTGGCGAGTTAAGGCATAAGCCTTTTTTGAACGTTAGCCTGTGAGGCAACAGTGTGAGGCAACACTGCAAAGATGGATCAAATTGAGCGCACTGCTGCACGTAGAGAAGCGAATTGCATACGGATGCGTAACCTGCGTCTTAATGAAGCAGAAGGTGAATGAAATTGTCGCAGAACTGCTGATGCAGCCCGACAGAGGGCGGCCAGAGCAAGAGAAACGAATGAAGTAACTGAATCACGTAGAGCATCTAATGCTGCACAACAAAGAGCAACATGCAATGCACAAAGTGATACACATATTTCACAAAAAAGAGAACAAGATAGAATACGTGTCCAAAATGCAAGAGCCACTCGACGACGGCAAGTTACATTTCCCGCTAGAAGACTTCTCAATCAAATTGATGAGAAACGTATTGAAGAGCACTATGCTGGCGAATTGACATTTCGATGTCAGTTCTGCCAATGTAAAAATTTCAAAGACGAAATGGCGCAGGACAAAACATTCCCTTCCTGCTGCAAGAGAGGGCGCATTCCTATGGATGTCCCATTCGTATGGATGATCAATTAGTCAAGTTGATGAAAGGAGAGCATCAGCACTCCAATAACTTTATGGCTACTATAAGGCAATACAATAGCTCGCTTGCTTTGGCATCAATGGGAGCACAAGTAGCGCCACCTCCTGGGCATGGTCCATACTGTTTTTGAATTCATGGAGAAATTTACCACAGAACTGCCCCATTGCATCCCAATGTGGGTAGTACTCCCAAGTTTTCCCAGATTTACATCTTGGACAGTGAAGAAGCATTAAATACAAGAAGTCAAGCAAATAAAAAGTGCCTCCCAGCACTGCCATCATCTCTTGGAGAGAAAATGAAAGCAATTAACCCACTCGCAAGAGCCTTCACAATGATGAGGGAATTTGAAATAGAGGAAGAGAGGATTGCTGAATTAGAAAATCGCGATCCACCTGAAATAACAATGTCAATTATAAATGACTACAATGATGACCAGAGGCGCTACAATTCACCAAGGTGCAATGAAGTAGCTATAATTTATCATAATACAATGGGTGAACCACCATTTAATAGGGACATCAGAGTTCACCTCAAAAGTGAAAACCAAACTGTTCAAATCAGCTTTCTTCACAGAAAGTGTGATGCAAAGACATATGGGGACAGAGGATGGACAATAAATTTGACAACTCCAATTGCCCTAAGTGTGCAACATCAAGGAATTGGTGATATGCATCTACCATCCATACCAGTGGATCAAGATCGAAAAGGAAAAATCACCCTGTTGCGGTACTATGCATACAGGCTTGCCATTTGTGAAGAGTTCAATCCTCTTATAAATGCTGGGAAGTTGACGCAACAATTCATCGTTGACAGTTAAGTCAAAATTGAATCCGACAGGATCGAATATATCAAACAAAATCAAAAGGTATTACGCATCGACAGGTATGCTGGCGTTATGGATCACATCCATAAGGCTGCGTTACACCAAGGGCTAAAAGCTGGGACACCAGTAATTTTACCATCCACTTTCATTGGAAGCCCAAGAGCTATGCAGCAAAATTACCAAAACGCCATGACAATAGTCCAAAAATTTGGAAAGCCAGATCTTTTTGTTACGATGACCTGTAACCCAAAGTGTAAAGAAATTACTGAAAACTTAGAACCATGGCAAAGACCAGAGTTCAGACCAGATTTGGTTGCACGAGTATTTAAAATCAAACTCCAAGCCGTGCTTAACGAGACTTTGAAAAAACACCTTTTTGGCTGTGTAGTTGCCTATGGGCATGTAATAGAATTTCAAAAGCGTGGACTACCACACGCTCACATGCTCTTAATCCTCGGAGAGGAAGATAAACCGAGGGACAAAGAAATAATTGACGAATTGGTCTCTGCTGAAATCCCAAATGAGACAGCAAATCCAAAACTGCATGAGGCAGTGATGAAGCACATGATTCATGGCCCATGTGGCCAAGATCAACCTGGTGCTGTATGCATGACAGATGGTCAATGCGCAAAAAAATTCCCAAAGGAATTTAATACAGAGGCAAACCCCAATGTTGATGGTTACCCACAGAACTGTCAATGCAATACTGGGAAAACCAGACGAGGAACACGAGAAATCGACAATAGATGGGTAGTTCCATACAACCCCTATTTATTACTCAAGTATAATTGCCAATATGAGAATGTCTCAGGACAAAGTTGAGTACAACTCATGGTTACTGAATCTTGCAATGGAGAGTTGTCAAATGTATATGGTCTACCAGAAGAAACAATTGAAATCTTGAATTCTTTTATTGAAGAGAGTGATTTAATTACAGCTATTTTTGGCGACTCAATTGAAATTACCGATGCAACGGTAGAAGCAATTGCAAATAAAGCATTTCTTACGCCATTGAATGATGACGATCACGCCTTGAATGACAAAATTCTTAGTCAAGTTCAAGGTGAACGCTCAACATATCGCTCCATCGACACAATTGCGGAAGAGGAGGGTGTGATTCTTACAGATTACCCTGTAGAGTTTCTTAACTCTTTGAATCCCACCAGGATGCCTCCTCATAAACTAAAGCTGAAACCAGGAGCTGTAATTATGGTCCTGCGTAATCTTAACAGAAAGCGTGGCCTTTGTAATGGCACAAGGCTTTATGTGAAAAGCTTAAAAGCAAACGTTTAAATGGAAAAGCAAAGGGTCAGCTAGTTCTTAAGGTACCTTCACACTTAGCGACGCTACAGCGATACAACGATGCCGATCGCTGCAGCGTCGCTGTTTGGTCACACAGACAGCTCTCCAGCGACCAACGATGCCGAGGTCCCCGGGTAACCAGGGTAAACATCGGGTTGCTAAGCGCAGGGCCGCGCTTAGTAACCCGATGTTTACCCTGGTTACCAGTGTAAAATGTAAGAAAAACAAACAGTACATACTCACATTCGCGTCCCCCGGCGTCCGCTTCCCTGCACTGACTGAGTGCCGGCCCTAACAGCAGAGCGGTGACGTCACTGCTGCGCTCTGCTTTTACTTTACGGTCGGCACTCAGTCAGTGCGGGAAGCGGACGGCGGGGGACGTGAAGGTGAGTATGTACGGTTTGTTTTTTTTACATTTTACACTGGTAACCAGGGTAAACATCGGGTTACTAAGCGCGGCCCTGCGCTTAGTAACCCGATATTTACCCTGGTTACCATTGTAAAACATCGCTGGCATCGTTGCTTTTGGTGTCAAATACGACGATACACGCCGATCTGACGACCAAATAAAGTTCTGAACTTTCAGCAACGACCAGCGATATCACAGCAGGATCCAGATCGCTGCTGCGTGTCAAACACAACGATATCGCTAGCCAGGACGCTAGCGATATCGTTTAGTGTGAAGGTACCTTAATTCCAAGAATTGACTTGATTTCCAAAGATAAAAACTTGCCAGTCCAGATGCGAAGGCATCAGTTTCCTGTCATGTTGGCTTTTGCAATGACCATCAATAAATCTCAGGAACAGTCCTTGGATATTGTAGGAATTTATTTGCCTCTCCCATTATTTTCACATGGGCAGTTATATGTGGCTTTCTCCAGGGGAAGGAAAAGTCAACAAATAAGGGTCAAAATATTTGAGACACAGAAGCAAGGTAAACTTATTCCTAACGTTGACAAATGGTTTACTGTCAACCGTGTGTACAAATAAGTATTTTATTAATAATAATAATAATAATAATTTTTATTTATATAGCGCCAACATATTCCGCAGTGCTTTACAACTTATAGAGGGGACTTGTACAGACAATAGACATTACAGCATAACAGAAATTACAGTTCAAAACAGATACCAGGAGGAATGAGGGCCCTGCTCGTAAGTTTTTAACAATTGTAAAAGCCAAAAAATGTTGTACACAAAAGCGGAACTAACTCCTAGCTGCGGTCTACGGACCAAACATTGGGCATGGGCAGGGCCTTGGGTGCAGATCCCAAGTGCGCTCAATCATTTGAAATAGCTTACGCTCAGCAACATTAAGGAATAGCGCTATTGGATAGCTCTACCCGTTCATTTAATTTAGGAATAGGGCTATGGGATATCTCTACCTGTTCACTTTCTTCATGGATAGCGCTATCGGATAGCTCTACCCGAACAGTATTAACTACAGAGCTTTTTCATACACAAGGTAGGAGTGGCAGAAGAGGTGCACCAGGTATTTATGTTTGCTATTAGTCTGCACATACGCCAGTCTGGTGCATGGGTACACCCCATTGCGAAGTCAGGCTGCTGCGTGGTTACACCCCATTGCGTGGTTCGTGATCACAGGTATCCCCCCTGTGCCCCAAAGGGTGCACAATCACTCGTTCTTTCCTAAGTCCTCCTTTACATGTCCTGTACAGGAAAAACCAGTACTGGTGAGATCCGTGATCCATGTCTGTATGTACGTATGTGACATCCGTGTGCAGTCTATGTGCTGTCTGTATGTCCATATGTCCATGTGTTACATCCGTGTGCTGTCTGTGTGTCTGTGGCCCCTGGGAAGAAGTGGTGCAGTTGGCAATCATTATTGTCTCCTATTCGCACGGAGATCAGAACGACCAGGAGACACTCATGGGAGTTGTATTCAGCCCACGCTGTGTACCTCCTGTGTAAAATAAATAATGAAATAAAAAAAACATCTTGGGCTCCAGCGCAATTTTAATAACCAGCAGAGGGAAAGTCTACAATTGGGCGCTGATGATAATAATCTGGGACAATGGACAATACTTCGTAAGGTTCCCAGACTTTCCTGGAGAATTTAAAGGGGACCTTAGAAATAAATGTAGTGTCCCCTTTTAATTCAAACCAACAAAGGCTAAACAGACAGCTGTGGGTTGATATTAATAACCTGGGAAGAGGTCAGAGATATTGCCCTCCCCCTAGGGCTACCAACATCAGGCCTCAGAAGCCTAGAAATGGAGCATCTGTAAGATGCACCAAACCTGGCACTTAGCTTTGCTCTTTCCACTTGCTATGAGGCGGTGGTAAGTGGGGTAATAGAGTTATGGGGTTGATGTCACCTTTGTATTGTCAGGTGACATCATGCCCAGGAGTTAGTAATGGTGAGGCGTCTATAAGACACCTGTCCATTACTAACCCAATAGTCATATTGTAAATAAACACTCAGCCAGAATAAAGTCCTTTATTTGAAATAATATAAAATATCATGTTTAACACATTTATTTAAAAATAAAAAAACACATTTATACTCACCTTATGCCAATTCCATTGAAGCCCTCATCCCCTGTAAAAAACAGAAAAAAAATAAACAACCATATACGGTACTCACCTTACTCCCATTCCATCAAAGCCTTTTTCCCTGTAAAAAAAACAACAAATAATAAACCACCATATCCCTCACCTGTCTGACATACAGTCCAATGCCGTAATCCAGGGGTGTCAAACTGCATTCCTCAAGGGCTGCAAACAGGTCATGTTTTCAGGATTTCCTTGTATTGCACAGGTGATCATTTAATCACCTGCACAGAATGATTCCAGCACCTTGTGCAATGAGAAGGAAATCTTGAAAACACGCATGGTTTGAGGCCCTCGTGGAATGCAGTTTGACACCCCTGCCGTAATCCATCTGAGCGATAACTGCTTTATAACCTGGACGTTGCCAAGATGCAACCTTCCAGGCTGAAGAGCAGGATATAATGAGGTGGTGCAAGCACAGATTCAGTGACGGGCTGTGATGTGATAGATATCACTGCCGGTCATTGAAGCTGCATGCCCACACTGTGAGCGGCCCGATGAACTGTGCTGATCTCAAGGAGATCACCGCGAGCACCTAATTTTCCCACAAAATACAGTAGCACTCTATAGCGCTACGGCATGTAAACATGAAATATATGAACTTTGAATTGCATTGCTCCTCTCATCGCGGCTGCCGGGTACACATGAATTGGTCAATTTATGCGCTAAGTATTCTGAATTTTTCTTATTTTCTATTATAGTACTGCAATTCAAATGTCATATATTTCATATTTGCATGCTATAGCGCTACAGAGTGCTACGTTATTTATTAGTTACTAGATGGTGGCCCGATTCTAACGTATCGGGTATTCTAGAATATGTAGGTAGTATATAGCACAGGCTACGTACTATATTGCACAGTGACGTAGTATATAACACAACCGACGTAGTATATAACATAGCTACGTAGTATATAACAGAGCTACGTAGTATGTAACACAGCATACATAGTATATAGCAGAGCTGCGTAGTATATAACACAGCCACGTAGTATATTGCACAGCCACGTAGTGTATTGCACAGCTACGTAGTGTATTGCACAGGCACGTAGTATATTGGTCAGCCACGTAGTATATAGCAGAGCCACGTAGTATATAACATAGCCACGTAGTATATTGTAGAGCCACGTAGTATATTGCACAGGCACATAGTATATTGCACAGCCACGTAGTATATAACACAGTCACATAGGGTATTGCACAGCTACGTAGTGTATTGCACAGCTATGTAGTATATTGGTCAGCAACGTAGTATATAGCAGAGCCACGTAGTATATAACATAGCCACATAGTATATTGTAGAGGCACGTAGTATATTGCATAGCTACGTAGTATATTGCACAGCCACGTAGTATATAACAGAGCCACGTAGTATATTGCACAGTTGACGTAGTATATAACAGAACTGACACAGCCACATAGTATGGACAGCTACTGTACGTAGTATATAACACAGAGCACATAGTATATTGCACAGCCACGTATTATATTGGACAGTCACGTTGTATATTGCCCAGCTACATAGTATATAGCACAGAGATGTAGTATATAACAGAGCTCACGCAGTATGTAACACAGCCCACGTAGTATATAGCAATGTGGGCACTATATGCGTGGTTAAAAAAGACTTTAAATAAAAAATAAATATATACTCACCTTCTGAAGGCCCCTTGAAGTCCTGACGCCTGTGTGCGGTGCACGCGGCAGCTTCTGGTCCTAGGGTTGGTATGAGCGCAGGACCTGTGATGACGTCACGGTCACATGACCGTGACGTCATGGCAGGTCCTTCTCACATAGCATCCTTGGCACCGGAACCTGCTGCTTGCACTGCCGAGGACAGCGCACGACGTCGGAAGGTGAGAATAACCTTTTTTTTATTATTATTATTATTATTATTATTATTTGTAACATTAGATCTTTTTACTATTGATGCTGCATACGCAGCATCAATAGTAAAAGGTTGGTCACACAGGGTTAATAGCTGCGTTAACGGAGTGCGTTACACCGCGGCATAACGCGGTCCATTAACGCTGCCATTAACCCTGTGTGAGGGCTGACTGGAGGGGATTATGGAGCGGGCACTGACTGCGGGGAGGAAGGAGCGGCCATTTTGCCGCCGGACTGTGCCCGTCGCTGATTGGTCGTGGCTGTTTTGCCGCGACCAATCAGCGACTTGGGATTTCCGTTACAGACAGACAGACAGAAAGACAGACAGACAGAAAGACGGAAGTGACCCTTAGATAATTATAGAGTAGATGTGTGAAAACCCTGACATGTGCGCACCACCATTGAATACAGTGGGCTGTTCTAATAGACAACCCCTTGAAGCCTTTTTTATTACTACAAACTCCGCAATGATTGAGAAAGTTGGCAACCAATATCTTTTTGATGTCAGACTTTACTCGTTTAGAGCACTCAGGGCCTTTGCTGTCCAGTGGACAAACACCATCATGCAGCCCGGAGGGGCATAGCTTGGATCTGGTCTCAGGATGATGCACCTTCCTTTTCGTAAATGAGCACATTAGGTCACATAGCTTAATTACTGAACCGCAATGAAGCTGCAGTCAAAAATGTAAGATCAGGGAAGAGCAATGAATTTTGCCCTCTTTTCCAGTCCTGCACTTTGCTGTATGTGCCTCACCGACTGATGTCATAAAGGAATTGGTTAAGTAAAGCATTAAAGTAAACACAGATTTTCAGCGGTAGAACATTGTGGGAACATTCACCAGACCACAGTAGCTTAAAGCTTTCCTTCGTTTTACATTACATTTAATATATTTTTACTGGAAGCTGTATAATGATCGCTGATTTCATAAAGTTAAATTAAAACTTTCCAGTAGGAGGTACATCTGTTCCTTTCAAACAGTTTACTTTTTCTCTATTTTATCATCACTTAACCACCACTAAGCTCTGCACCATGCAATGGGATATGTCATGTAAATACACACAGATCACACACACTGCACTCGCTGGTAAGGGGCACTTTATGTATTTAGGATTCTGTAATCTGGCCCCAGAACCATATGGCACAGGAAGTCCTCTTCCATTACATGTCACTGTATAACACCACACTTACAGATTTCTCCCAGGCTTGGCAGTGCAGCTGTAATATATGGGTCTTCATATTATGGGGTTTCATGATCATAAGAGCAGTGTATAGTTACAGACTTACAACTTGTAATGACATAATAATACATAATTATAATTAGAATCTCCCATGGAGACCGATGATCCTATGGGAGGATGCAGCCAAAGCCCATTCGTGAAGCCACCTCACTCAACAAGTCTCTTGCTGGTTATCGGTCTCATACGACTATTTGTTCAAATCTAGGATGCTCAATCTTACTTTGTGAATACCCCTCATGAACACTATCCTTTTATTTTATTTTAATGGTGGTGCAATGTTAGCAAGGTTTGGTCCTTTAGGGCTCGTGCAATTGACCGTGTTATCGGTCCGAGTGTGATCTGGCAAAACATTGCATCACACTCGGACCAATCTTATTCTATGAAGCCGTGCACATGTCAGATTTTAATTCCATGGACTCAGTCAGTCCGAGGAAAAACCTTGCAGCATGCCTGAGTTTGATGTGATATTCGGATCGCAAGTCAATGAGTCCGTGGAAACCATTGGATCGCACTCAGCTGTCATTCAGACTGACACAATGCAAAAGATGGAGACATTTTTTCTCCATCTTCTCATATGAGTGAATCGGCTCACACACTGATCATAGTATGATTAGCATAAGTGATTCAATTTTCTAGGATGACAAAAAATATGCTTGTCTGAACCTAGACAACCTTAGAATTAGAGATATCCTCAGGGGCACTGTATTAAGCCACTTGGTTTAATGCATATCCTGGGAAAGGTTTGCGGCATATATATTAAACATATTTAACGTGTCCTCTTGGCTTCCATTAGCCCTGCCGCATCAGGATGTAGTTTTTTCAACTACTTAGTAAAGTGAGGTGGCCTCTACTTCCTTACACAGAGGGCAACTATGTGGGGTTTGTCTTATTTTTGGTTCTTAAACACCTTCAGGCCCTATGGGTGATGGATGCGACTGTATGGCAAAAAGGTCTCCATCAGGCATATAAGTCGTATGCGTAGACCTCAGATGGAAGCTATGACCGCTATATTCATAAAACCTTCAAAATGTTTAATAATTAAATCGTCCACACTCAAATAGTTACTGGGAAATAAACCATTTCCTAGGAGGAGCGGGCTGCAGCCCTTACACGTCACTGTGTGGTGATGGTTTGTTACTTCGTATGTAAGCACGCTTAGATGTGGAGGATGTATGGTCAGGCATAGTGGTCAGGCACTACTCTCCGTTGTTTATTGCAGGGCGTAATTATGAGTCGTGGAAAGTTCAACTTTTTAATAATGTCAGTAATACATATTACATTCTGTGGCTCGTTAATATTATTTTAGCTCTTTTTAAAGGCAAGGTAAATATTATTAACACTTAACACTTAGTAAGACTCTGTTGCTGCATCTCAACTCAGCAGCTCTGCCCATATAGACGGTACAAGCCACTGAGCTCACTAATTGGCTGCAGCGCTGAAGACGTGACGTCAGCGCTGCAGACAAACAGAGACTCAGTGCTGGACCTGGACAGGGAACGTAATATTCAGTGTTTTTTTTTCTCTATAACTACCGCTTATTGCTCAAAGATTTCTGAAAGGGCACAACCCAATTAAAGAGTAACTAAATCTACAAAGACTGTGCTTTCTATTAAACCCATACTGTACTCTGTGTGCTCAGGTTGGAGATGGGAGTGCACTTTGAGCAATTGGTGGAGGATCTCAAGACTGGAGCCTCACTGCTCTGCTTGCGCTTAGAAGAGTGAAAAAAATATATCATAATAAAAAATATATATACTCCAAAGGTCTAGTTTATCTTAAATGGGAACCTGGGGCTGTTAAACCACAGGCATATTGTTATGCAGCGGTTTTGGCACTAGGTCATAAAAGGACGATCACAATAGCACGGGAGATAGAGCAATCGTCAGCCAGTGCATGTGTATTGTGCAGATGAGGCCAAGGACAGAATACCTTTCTGTAGGTATACTGTCATCAGTAATGTATTAAAGGGATTGTCCGGTACTTACATATTGATGACCTAGCCATAGGATAGGTCATGAATATGAAATTAGTAGGCGTCTAGCACCCCAACAGTTCAGATATCTTCAGCAGTATCGGGAAGTAAGTAATGTATGGAGAGAAACACCACAGCTCAGTACATTGCTTAGTGGCCACTGATGGGGATTGCAGATCCACAGACATTCAATTCCTAATGCAGGGTTATATGTCAAAAATGAGTAGACTCAAAGATTGCCAACATCTCAGATAATTGTTGTAATTCTATCATTGTATTGATGACTAATCATGAAAAGTATCAGAGATGCAAAACATTCATGCTCAGATTCTGCCAAGATTAATTACTTTTCACCTTTATTTCAAAGAACACCCATCTTAGACCTCAAGGATAATGCAGATACAAGTGCTTCTCACTAAATGAGAATATCATCAAAAAGTTATTTTATTTCAGTTCTTCAATACAAAAAGTGAAACTCATATATTCTATTGAGTCATTACAAACAGAGTGATCTATTTCCAGTGTTTATTTCTGTTAATGTTGATGATTATGGCTTACAGCCAATGAAATCCCAAAAGTCATTATCTCAGTAAAATATAATATTTTATAACACCAGCTTTTAAAATCCAAAATGTTAGCCTACTGAAATGTATGTTCAGTAAATGCACTCAATACTTGGTCAGGGCTCCTTTTGCATCAATTACTGCTTCAATGTGGCGTGGCATGGAGGCTATTAGCCTGTGGCACTGCTGAGGTGTTATGGAAGCCCAGTGTCAGGACTCTGAACATTTTTTATTACCTTTTTGTGCATTACTGCCCAAGATGGCGTCTTTGGTCTCATGTGCACTGTGTCTTCCTGCTATAAAACTCCACCCCAGCCTTCAGTCTGTGCTAGAGTATTCTGCCTTGCATCCAGCTCCTGACCTCTGGTGACTCCCTGGCTATATACCTGCTCCTGTGAACCTGTGGGGTTATCCTGCTACTCTGCTCTGAGTTCCTGCTGCATACACCAGTTCTAGTAATCCTCCTTCATCTGCGGCTCATGTTTGCTTCCATCTGCATTTGCTGGACATGTAAGCTGTTTCTGTCCTGCAAGAACCTGAGACTATTACCCAGACCTCCCTGGTTGAGGTAAGATATTATTTGAACTGCCCTATAAGCATATCTATCTGTGTTTTGGACTAAGCAAGGACTTATTCATGTCAACTATCCTCAAGAATAATTGTGCTTCATAGACTTTCTGCGTGATTGCATTTTCCTCTGAAGTTTCCTATAGACTGCTGAGCTGCATTAATATTTGCACCAAGTGTTGTGGACTTGAGTTTCTCTCTGCACCTGTTTGAATCACCGTGTGATAATATAGACCACTTATAAAACTGTGCCCTGTAGTTGTCTTGTTCCACGCAAAGAGTCTCCTGAGTTATCCCCTATAATTATTACAGGATACTCTAGCTATAAAAAAAAAGGAGACTGTTGGAACAATGACTGCAGAAAGCAGACTAGAGCAGGTGTTTTCCATAATTAGATCACTGCAGAAAGATGTGGAAGGTCTGCAAAAGAAGTTTGGAAGCTTTGAACTCAATCAACAAGTGTTTGGACAGACTTTGCAGGACTTAAGCACCCGCATGGCAGCCCAGGAAAACAAACTTGCTGGCATAGAGTCCCAGTATGGATGGGCTTTTCAGGACATAAGCACGCAAATAGCTGCACAAGCGACTTTTCCCTCTGGGCAACCGCCACCAGCTAGCCCACCTAAGTTGCCCCATTCAGATTTAATAGTGATCTCGACAAATTTCGTGGCTTTGTGAATCAATGTATGCTATATTTTGATGTGCATGCTGACCGTTTTCCTAATGATAAATCCAAAGTATTGTGTGTAAAAATGCTGCTGACCACATGAGCACGCGCATGGGCGAATCCGATGATTGAGTCTCGTGACCCACGGTTAAATAACTTGGATGATTTCTTGGCCGCTATGGCATAAATGTTTGATGATCCTAATCACCGTGCAACCGCTGAATCTGCTTTGTTGTCTTTACGCCAGGCAAAACGTTCTGTTATTGAGTATGCTACTGAATTCAGGAGATTAGCGGTAGATACCAATTGGGACAGTTATGCACAATTGCCTATTTTTAAAAGGGGTCTGTCTAGTATTGTAAAAGCTGAAATAGCTCGCTCTGAGTCACCACAAGAGCTAGAGACATTTATACAGCATTGTGTGCGCATTGACATTCGCCTTACTGAGCGTAGGCAGGAGAAGTTTGCTGCATATAACCGTATTTCTAACTTTTCCATTCCTTCCAAAGAGCCTGCAGGTAAAACATCTCGGGAGGTGGAGGTGCCCATGCAAATTGATTCCGTTCAGAGGCGCGAGATCAATGAGCGCCGGGAGCATCGCGTTCATGAAAGTCTATGTTTCTACTGCGGCCAGTCTGACCACTTCTTGATCAATTGTCCTAAGTGTCCTAGATGGCCTAACAAGGTGCTAGCAGCAGTAGGGGAGTATGACAACTGTGATGATGAATCTGACATCTCTGAATGTAGCCTGCCTTTAAATGCTGTATTCCATTCACTTTCTATGACTTCACCCCCCAAGGAGCTTAAGGAAAGAACTCTCACTGTTCTCTCCCTAATAAGATCCTGTGTTCAGGACAGTGGATTTCCAGTGCAGCTATGATTGACTCTGGTGCAGGTGGCAATTTCATGGATATCGCATTTGCCAAGGAACATGGTATTGAAATTCAGCAAAGAGCCTCTCCAATTACCAAGGAATCAGTGGATGGGTCACCTTTAATCTCTGGGCCTGTGGATCAGGAGACCGTACCCCTGGCTACGGAACCACATGTACAGGTATTTTCTTTACCTCCAGCATAAAAAGAGTTCTCTGACATCTATGACAAGAAGAATGCAGATCAGCTTCCTCCACACAGACATTATGAATGTCCCATTGAGTTGCTTCCTGGGGCAGCTATTCCTTTTGGTAACGTGTACCCTTTGGCGGCACCTGAGCTTCAAGCCTTAAAGGAGTATATTGATGAAAATCTGGCCAAAGGCTTCATACATCCTTTTTCCTCACCAGCAGGGGCACCTATCTTTTTTGTAAAGAAGAAGGATGGAACCCTGAGACCCTGTGTTGACTATCGGGAACTCAATAAGGTAACTGTACGAAACCGTTACCCTTTGCCTCTGATTCCCGAATTACTGGAAAGAGTCCGCCATGCTAAGGTGTTCTCTAAACTGGATCTTCATGGGGCTTATAATTTGGTCCGTATTCGTCCAGGGGATGAGTGGAAGACAGCATTCAGATGCTGGTATGGACACTTTGAATCTCTTGTGATGCCCTTCGGGCTTTGTAACGCCCCTGTAACGTTTCAACACCTTGCTAAAGACATTTTCAGAGACTTGTTGGACCAGTTTGTAGTGATCTATTTGGACGATATTCTAATCTTTTCTGACTCTCTACAGGAACATGAAGAACATGTCAAAACTGTTTTAAGACGTCTGAAAGAGAACCATCTGTATATTAAGCTAGAGAAATGCGAGTTCCATCATTCTGAGATACAGTTCTTAGGTTATATCATCTCTCCCCAGGGGCTGAACATGGAATCTGGTAAGATTCAGGCTATCCTTGACTGGCCGGTACCAAAGAACGTTAATGAGGTCCAACGTTTTATTGGTTTTGCAAATTTCTACAGACGCTTCAATCAAAATGTTTCTGATATTGTCCGTCCCATTACTTCCTTGACAAAGAAGGAAAAGCCCTTTAAGTGGTCATGACAGGCTCAAGAAGCTTTTGATCGGCTTAAGAACTGTTTCACATCAGCACCGCTGTTGATACACCCAGATCCAACACTTTCATTCATTGTGGAGGTGGATGCTTCTGATAATGCTTTGGGGGCTATTCTCTCCCAAAGAACTGGAGAGAAGGGTCTGCTACATCCTTGTGCTTTTTTTTTCCCGTAGACTAACCTCAGCAGAGAAGAATTACGACGTGGGAGACAAGGAATTGCTGGCTATTATTGCGGCTTTCAAAGAGTGGAGGCATCATCTGCAAGGAGCTGCACAACAGATCATAGTGCTAACTGACCATCGCAATTTAGAGTTCCTTAGATCCGCTAGATGTCTTTCTCCTCGTCAG
This sequence comes from Ranitomeya variabilis, assembly GCF_051348905.1. Classification (NCBI taxonomy): domain Eukaryota; kingdom Metazoa; phylum Chordata; class Amphibia; order Anura; family Dendrobatidae; genus Ranitomeya; species Ranitomeya variabilis. The sequence continues at coordinate 744,964,506 of NC_135232.1, read as the reverse complement.
GCTCGTTGGAACTTATTTTTAAATCAATTTAACTTTGTTATCTCGTACCGTTCAGGTTCTCGTAATGGGAAGGCTGATGCTTTATCCCGAATCCATGCTGCGGATTCCGTACCTGGAGCCCTGTCCAAGACCATTCTATCTGATGCCAATTTCATCGGAGTTATCCAGGATCAGGACTTGTGGAAGGAGTGCAGGGAGGCCTATGACGGTGATATATTTCTGGCCAACCCACCTGTGGATATTAATCTTGTCTTTAAGGGTGGCATGTGGTTCAGAGATCGACGTATCTACGTCCCTGACGTCGTCTGTCTGCAGATCCTCAAGTTGGTACATGACTCCAAGTTGGCTGGTCACAGGGGGGTACAGAAGACACAAGAGTTCCTGAGCCGATTCTTCTGGTGGCCAACATGCCTGAAGGATACCAAGGACTATGTCCTCTCTTGCGAGGTATGTGCTCGTTACAAGACTCCTCACGTGGCACCTACGGGTCTTCTACAACCATTACCTGTTCCATCCCGCCCTTGGGGGTCTATATCAATGGACTTTATTGTGGAGCTGCCTACATCGGGGGCATGAATACAATCATGGTCGTAGTTGATCGCCTGACTAAAGCTGCTCATTTTGTTCCGTGCACCGGCCTCCCCTTAGCTAAAGATACAGTGAACTTGGTTATACAGAATGTCTTTCGGTTGCATGGGGTTCCGGATGAGATCATCTCTGACCGTGGAGTGCAGTTCACTTCAAGATTCTGGAAGGGGTTTTGCTCTGCACTCAATATTAATGTCTGTCTCTCTTCCACTTACCATCCCCAGACAAATGGTCAGACTGAGCGTACCAACCAGACGCTGGAACAATATCTAAGATGCTATGTCAGCCATCTCCAGGATGATTGGTTGGACTTGCTGCCATTAGCCAAATTTTCATATGACAATTCTCAGAGCGCCTCCACTAAATTTACACCTTTCTTTGCCAATCTGGGTTATCATCTGTGTATCTTACCTAGGTCTCCAATTAATTCTCCAGTTCCGGCAGTGGAGGAAAGGCTGACTGTGATGAGGCAAAATCTGGAGGTTCTGAAGGAATCACTGACCACAGCTCAAGAACGTTATAAGAGATCAGCTGATAGATTCCATAAACCTGCACCCATGTTCAAGGTAGGAGATTCCATGTGGTTAGCAACTAAGAATCTGAAGTTAAACATTCCTTCACAAAAACTTGGACAGAAATTCATTGGCCCTTTCAAGATCAACGGTTGTAATAATTATAGGGGATAACTCAGGAGACTCTTTGCGTGGAACAAGACAACTACAGGACACAGTTTTATAAGTGGTAAAGTCTATATTATCAAACGGTGATTCAAACAGGTGCAGAGAGAAACTCAAGTCCACAACACTTGGGGTAAATATTAAATGCAGCTTAGCAGTCTATAGGAAACTTCAGAGGAAAATGCAATCAAGCAGAAAGTCTATGAAGCACAGATATTCTTGAGGATACTTGACACGAATAAATCCTTGTCTTAGTCCAAACACAGATAGATAAGCTTATAAGGCAGTTCAAATCATACCTTAGCTCAACCAGGGAGGCCTGGGTAATAGTCTCAGGTTTTTGCAGAGCAGAAACAGCTTACATGTCCAGCAAATGCAGATGGAAGTAAACACGAGCAGCAGATGAAGGAGGATTACTGGAACTGGTGTATGCAGCAGGAACTCAGAGCAGAGTAGCAGGATAACCCCATAGGTTCACAGGAGAAGGTATATAGCCATGGAGTAATCAGAGGTTAGGAGCTGGATGCAAGGCAGAATACTCTAGCACAGACTGAAGGCTGGGGTGGAGTTTTATAGCAGGAAGACACAGTGCACATGAGACCAAAGACGCCATCTTGATACTGTTGTTTGAAAACCAGGTATTGGTACTTTTGGCAGTGTGGACAGGTACCAAGTCCTGCTGGAGAATGAAATTTCCAGCTCCTAAAAGCTTGTCAGCAGAGGGAAGCATGAAGTGCTCTAAAATTTCCTGGTAGACAGCTGCGCTGACTTTGGTCTTGATAAAACACAGTGAATCTACACTAGCAGGTGACATGGCTCCCCAGACCATAACTGATTGTGGAAACTTCACACTAGACCTCAAGTAGCTTGGATTGTGTGTCTCTCCACTCTTCCTCCAGACTCTGTGACCTTGATTTCCAAATGAAATGCAAAATTTGCTTTAATCTGAAAACAACACCTTGGACCACTGAGCAACAGTTCAGTTCTTTTTCTCCTTGGCCCAGGAAAACTGCTTCTGACATTGTCTATTGGTCATGAGTAGTGTTGAGCATTCCGATACTGCAAGTATCGGGTATCGGCCGATACTTGCTGTATCGGAATTCCGATACCGAGATCCGATATTTTTGTGATATCGGGTATCGGTATCGAAACAACATTAATGTAAAAATGTGTAAAAGAGAGAATTAAAATAAAAAATATTGCTATACTCACCTCTCCGACGCAGCCTGCACCTTACCGAGGGAAGCGGCAGCGTTCTTTGTTTAAAATTCGCGCTTTTCTTTCCTTTACGTGAGTCCCGCCCATGTGACCGGCACGCAACCAATCACAGCAAGCCGTGACGTAATTTCAGGTCCTTCAGGATTTTAAAATTACGTCCCGGCTTGTGATTGGTTGCGCCGCGATCAACCAATCACAAGCCGGGAGGCTGGACACGCGCGCATTTTAAAATTTTAAAATGGGCGCGTGTCCAGCCTCCCGTGACGTCCCGGCTTGTGATTGGTTGCGCCGCGGTCAACCAATCACAAGCCGGGAGGCTGGACACGCGCCCATTTTAAAATTTTAAAATGCGCGCGTGTCCAGCCTCCCGGCTTGTGATTGGTTGACCGCGGCGCAACCAATCACAAGCCGGGACGTCACGGGAGGCTGGACACGCGCCCATTTTAAAAAGCGCGCGTGTCCAGCCTCCCGTGACGTCACGGCTTGTGATTGGTTAATGGCGGCCATGTTGCCGGGACGCGGACCAATCACAGCAAGCCGTGACGTAATTTCGTCACGGCTTGCTGTGATTGGTCCGCGTCCCGGCAACATGGCCGCCCTGACCAATCACAAGCCGGGACTTCACGTAACCAAGTAAAAGCGCGAATTTTAAACAAACAACGCTGCCGGTTCCCTCGCTGAGGTCCAGGCTGCGTCGGAGGGTGAGTATAGCGATATTTTTTATTTTAATTCTTTCTTTTACACATTTATATGGATCCCAGGGCCTGAAGGAGAGTTTCCTCTCCTTCAGACCCTGGGAACCATCAGGAATACCGTCCGATACTTGAGTCCCATTGACTTGTATTGGTATCGGGTATCGGTATCGGATTGGATCCGATACTTTGCCGGTATCGGCCGATACTTTCCGATACCGATACTTTCAAGTATCGGACGGTATCGCTCAACACTAGCAATGACCTTTTGTGGCTTACTCTCCTTGTGGAGTGTGTCAATGACTGCCTTCTGGACATCTGTCAAGACAGCAGTCTTCTCCATGATTGTGGAACCTACTGAAACAGACTAAGGATCCTTTTTAAACGCATAGGAAGCCTTTACAGGTGTTTGTGATTTATTCTAGTTTACTGACCTAATGACTTTTGGGCTTTTATTGGCTGTAAGCCATAATCATCAACATTAACAGAAATAAACACATGAAATAGATCAATCTGTTTGTAATAAATATACATAATATAGGAGTTTCACTTTTTGTTTTGAAGAACTGAAATAAATTAACTTTGATGATATTCTAATTTAGTGTGAAGAACCTGTAGAGTCTACAGACACTGCATGGCCTGTAGAGTCTACAGACACCGTATGGTGGCACACAGGGCATCTATGTTTCTGCAGTGCCCCATATGCCTCTATATGGGCTCAGTACAATGCTTGTAGATGAGAATACCTCCCTGATACAGCATCCGCAGGAGCATGCAATACCTGCAAATGAGCTCAGTAGCATGTAGAGAAACAAGTGGCCATATTACAGTTGTATCTTACTGTGTGTGAGCCCTAACTGTCTTCTATAAATGTCATGGATTCATCCACAGTCATCTTTTCAAGGTCACTGAATATCAGCACTGTAGATACAAAGAGTTTCGAAAAGGGAAGGTGATATGAATTTCATGGATTACTTTTTTAAAGCAGTTTATTCTTTTCCATTTTGAGTAATCTCTGAAGTTATCAGTACGGCTTGTTCCATTCTCCATCAATATCTTAAAGCACAGATCTTTTTCATGCGATGATAGTGTCCTCTAACTGACAAAGCCTTAAAGTCTATATCTTTGTATTTTTTTTGTCTTATGAACTTTGAATTGAACTTTTGCACCGGATCTGATCTCAATGAAATGTCATATCTCAGACTGATGCTTATCTTTTAAACGTTTCCTTTGTGTCTTTGATTCTTTAGGACTAGCCCTCCTGTTTTATTGTGAGTGGTTCGAGGCTTTGATCTTGCATTGAGCCGGGCAAGTCACAAAACCTTTCCTGTAGTGTGACAAACACAAGGACATGAGTATCCCGAGCTATCTAAACAGACAAGAGGTTACTTCTTCTGTGCTTAAAAGTAAAGGCAAATAGTGTAACCTCAGAATCCATTGTCTCTAATTACATTATGGGAATTGGAAAATTCTCACAGGTACTCCGACAATGAAGCCACACCTGCGACCTCGAACATCGGGGAGATTTTTTAAAGTTTTGTGCAAATTGCTAATAATTTTTTTTCAAGATAGTCTAATGTTCTAAAGCTTCTGATTGGTATGTTATCGTATTATATGACACAGTGGGGAATCCTATAGTAGACAGGTCCATTTTCCATTCATTCATCATAACTTTTCTTTAACATCGGAAACACATTTTAATGGAAATACTCAATACTGTTCACATAACTTTGTAGTAGGGACAAGTCCCATATATTTAAATTGTTATTGTGCTTTAAAATTGTAGCCATAAGAACATTAATCATTAGTCAAAAATGTATATGTATCTATATAAACAAGATATGTTTCATTTTGTGATTTCTCAATTCCTACCTGCTGCCATAATAGAAGTATAATGCTTGCCGTGGGGTTGTCATGGTAACACCACCTGTAAGAACACATTTATGTGGAGTGAAGTTCACAAGACAGGATGCAATTATCATAGCATATATGATGTAATAATAATAATAGTAAACAATGTTACATTAATGACTGAATCAGATAGCAATCAATAACCAAAAGGATTTAAAACGAGTAGATTTTCAGCTTGGATTAGTGCCCTTAACTCCATCTACTTAGATGGTCCCAGTACTTTAATTTTGTTTTCATTTTATAATGATATAGACAATTTCCAACTCGCTTTATAATACTACCACTACATAAAATTGTGTTGTATTCCCATTAAAATTCATATCTGTTCTTGTAGTGGGGGTATTTCTGAATCCCTCTAAAAACAGGATTCAAATGAACTACGGACAGGGCCATAGGTAACGAGGACAAGAACGGAGCTCAGTAGAATGGAGCTTAATAGAACGGAGCTTAATAGAACAGAGGTTTTTTTTACCTGAATGTGTCTGTTTGATCAGACAGGCACATAAACATAGCCGAAAAGGACAATGACAGGAGCAATCTATGCTGGCATGTAAAAAAGGACGTTCCAGCCCCAGTAGCACTGGCAGAGTACTGATATAGAGGAACAAAAATTAGCTGGGAAAATAAAGTTTCAAAGCACAAGAATAGGGACAGTTCTGGTACATATTAGACTGGTATGTGCACCAGATGCAGCCTTCATTTATAGAGGATGACGGCAAAAAAAGTCATACTTTTCTAAAAGTTGGGCGTGAAAGGACAAGTATGCTTACAGGGAACGAGATGGTTGATCCACAGGCAGCATGTATCAGAAGCTGGTTGGAGGATTTCAGTCATGTTTGACTGTACACCGCTGTGGCGTTTCCGAAAAACATAATCATTACAAGCTGGCCACGGACTAAGCTGCACGGGTGACTAGTCCAAAAGGCCGATCAATAGCGGCTTCTCTCCACCTGCTGCCAATGACAGACAGGAGTCTAATAATTAAAAAAAATGAACAAAAGGTTAAGTAATTTTTTATGAAATAGATTTTCCATCAGTTTGTGTCGTATGGGTCTAATATAGGGAAGTTGATTGCGAATCCTGTTAGGGACCTGGACTTATGTGAATGACTAGAATCTGTGGTGCTTTGGAATGTGTCAGAATAAATAAGCAACAGAAATGCAGTGAAAAAAGGGTTAATAAGTAAGCAGCATCTCCTATGTACAATGTGGTTTTGATGTATTTCACTAGGTCAGTTTATAGCAACTGTTCCTGATATCCTACCTCTAACAACTAATATTCCTGTAAGGAATTGTAATTAGCACAAAATCTCCTGTGTTACATAAGCATCAAATAATGTTCTGCCCAAAGACCTGAAGGGGTTAAACAGGGCCACATATATTATCTAAATATGTCTAAAGCCTTTTGTGCCAAATCGGGTGTATGGCCCAGGCAACGCTCTGGTCTCCGTCGTTGGATGGTTGGATACGGGCCCTGAAGACTGCAGCAATTGATTCTCATAATATGTAAATCTATTTGATAATTGCTAGTGGAATTACAGTCATTTGGCCGGCTATTACTGAAATCAGAGCTGAAACCTGACATGTCTTCATTGGCGCACCACAGGCTCAATTCTATGTAAGTCCACGTATCAAGCAGGATGTCGGGGAGAGTTCAGCCCTGAGTCAGGATGAAGGCTTCACTGTGTGTGAATGAGTACAAATTGCTCTGTTGATATTGGAGTACAGCAGCCTGGGCGTACGCCCCGTGGAGTTTGGACAACATTGCTCTGAAAGGTCAGAGCTGCCCATTTAGAGGGCCCGTGGGCCAAGATTTCTGCCTGTGAGTCACTGATTCATGTAGGCATCAATGAAGCTTGCCATAAGTCAAAACCTGGGTGCGGTACTTCCATTAGGAAACAGCACAAGTGTACTTGGATGGAACGGCTGACACATTTCTGTAGATTTATACACATACTCATGAAGTATCAGCATCTCCGGCACAACCAGGTTTTGTTACATCAGGTCTATGAGGTTCATTTGTTGGAAAATCTCCAGTCATGACTGACATCAATGCCACAGTAGGAAATATTATCTAGACATAAAAAAATGGCATGCCGGACACCTGCCTCTCCTATCTTGCTTTTGGATGCATTATAAATGCATTCATTATCATAACCTACATAGTAATGTACTTAGCACAGACCTGGGCAAAATGTGGGCCCCAGGCCACATCCGGCCTTCTAGCTGTTCTAGTCCGCCACACGGACAGAGACAGGCGAAGGGATGCAGAGAGCAGTGAATATAATGTTGGAGGAGGGAGCTGCCGGCTCCTTCTTCCACCATTCAGCGTGTGTGACTGGAACAGTAATGGAGTAGAACAGGCCTTCACACAGTGGTCGAGGTGAGGTGCTGGTGGAAGGGGGTAGTGAACCCTTGGGACAACTAGTAAAGTAAATTAACCCACACTCTTTTGTCGAGTGCAATCCTTTTTTATTTCAAAGTACAGGTAAACATAAGCTCAGATTAAGCATGTAAGTTGGGTGTGAATGCGACCCTGATGTTTTGACCCACATGCACATTGGAGGTGCGGATGTGCGCAGTATGAAAACACTATCCAGGAGAAGCCCCTCTACTTGTACCCCTCCAGGGACTCCCAGCAACTTTGGACAAGCTCAACACATGAAGAACAACTTTGTGAACAAGACCCAGAATTGGTCTAAAAGTCTAGGTTCACAACTTAAGCCTACCCTATATGCTCAATCTGAGCTTATGGTTACCTGTTCTTTGCAATAAAAAAGGATTTGCACTCAACATGAGTGTGTGGTGAATTTACTTGACTGAAACAGCAGATGCCATAACACTGATTCGCTACATCATGGCTGCTGTGGGGAGAATCAGTGCATGCAGCAAAGACCATAGTAGAGCGCTGGGGAAATGGGAGCAAGGTGAGTGTGTGTTTTTGTGGTTTTATTAATGCGTGTCTGTATTTAGGCGGACTATGTGAGGGCTCATACTGACACTGCATATAGGAGGACTATGTGGGGGCTCATATTTTCTACAGGAGGGCTATGTAAGGACTCATACTGATACTGCATATAGGAGGGCTATGTGGGGGCTCATACTGTATATAGGAGGGCTATGTGGGGGCTCATACTGTATATGGGAGGGCTATGTGGGGGCTCATACGGTATAAACTGTAAAGCACTGCGGAATATGCTAGCGCTATATATATTAAAATAAAGATTATTATTATATAGGAGGGCTATGTGGGGGCTCAAACTGTATATAGGAGGACTTTGTGGGGGCTCCCACTGTATATATGAGAGCTATGTAGTGGCTAATACTGTGTATAGGAGGGCTTTATGGGGGCTCATACTGCATATAGGAGGGCTATGTGGGGGCTCATACTGTATATAGAAGGGCTATGTGGGGGCTCATACTGTATATAGAAGGGCTATGTGGGGTCTCATACTGTATTGGGGAGCCTATGTGAGGGCTCATACTGCATATAGGAGGCCTATATAGCTCATACTGTATGTACAAAAGCTATGTATGAGCTCATACTGTATATAGGGCCTATGTGAGGGCTCATAGTGTATATTGAGTCTATGTGTGGGCTCATACTGTATATAGGAGGACTATGTGCGGTCTCATACTGTATATATGGGCTATGTGTTGGCCCATACTGTATATAGGAGGCTATGTGCAGGCTCATACTGTGTATAGGAGGGCTATGTGCAGTCTCATTCTGTATATAAGAAGCTATGTGCAGGCTCATACTGTATATAGGAGGGCTATGTGCAGTCTCATACTGTATATAGGAGGCTATGTGAGGCTTATACTGTATATATGAAAGCTCTGTAGGGGTTCATACTGTATATAGGGGACTATGTGAGGGCTCATTCTGTATATAGGAGGCTATGTGAGGCTTATACTGTATATATGAAAGCTATGTAGGGGTTCATACTGTATATAGGGCACTATGTGAGAGCTCATTCTGTATATAGGGGGTGCTGGGGATATCACACAGTATAGGGGGGCTATGCGAGAACTCATACAGTATATAGGGGGGCTGTGTCTGTGTTACACAGTAATTAAAGGGATGTCAGAATACTTAATATTTAATATTAAGTGATACCATTAATATTAATATAAAATAATAATTCTAATGTTTATATTGAGCATAACTCATTTCAGCATATTTGTTCAGCCCTCCACAACAGTTACGGTCTCTCATTTGGCCCCTCAAGAAAATGAATTGCCCACCCCTGACTTATGAGCTTTGAAAGTGAATATTTGAAGAGAAGTGAAAGCAGAATAAAGAAAATTTGTTGGTCTTCCAAATGTAGTAAATTCCTTCCTAAAGGTCATTCCTTTAAGAAGACCCCCACGTGTACAGACCAAATTTTCTGTGACAAATTTTCACTTCAAAGGTCTCCATTAGGTAGACCACCTCCACTTCTTAATGCAATTTCAGGTGATTGTCACAAAGAAGTTCCACCAAGCCCTTGCTCCAATATATTAAAGGAGAATATCACATTTTTTTATTTTTTCTATCCAGCTCAGACCCTTTAAAAATATATTTCCCCTCCCTGGACAACCGCATTAAACTGATTTTATTTTTGTGTTCCATCACTAATTAACTAGCCACCTCTGAACAGGAATTTGTATCAATACAAGGAATTCCCCATTTGCATGCTTTATCTTGCATTCAAGCTGAACACAGAAAAGTAATTACTTTTTATAGGATAGAAGTGAGACATGGTATTCTCAGTTCCATCCATGTTTTATAAATTGCTTAAAGGCAATCTTTGTAATGTAAAATAGTTTATTCAGGTGACTGGTCTGCCCTTACAAGGGAGAACAATCCATGGTTCTTGCTTGGTAAATCAAAATCAGTGGCATTAAGCCAAAGGATGCAGATAGGCGAATAGGCTCTTCAAAGAGGAAAACAACAGGGTCTTTAGTGCCACCTATTGGTGGTACAAATCCTACAAGTCGAAATAGACCCTGTAAAGTGATGTCCCTCACAACTTAGGATGTAAAATCAAAATATTTTCCGAAATGAAAAGAATTCCATTTGTTCAGATGTTTTGTGATTCTTGCCCCTCATCAATGCAAAATAGGAGACTGGTTTGGTGAACAGGCCTTTTGATAAAGGTCCTGGGGGGGAGCTTCTCCTTGAGTAAAGCAGACAGTCAGTTTAGGGAGACTTATAGAATGGACAGTGTTCCCTGCCTTGTAATACATGATCCCGTATAGATGTATTAGGCTACGTTCCCACCACGAGCTTTTGGGGAGTTTTTGATGTTGCAGATTTTCTGCACTCATTAAGTAAAATAGATTACTTGGATGTAAAAAAAAAAAAAAAAATTATTGTAAAAAAAAACCTCACCAAAAACTCATCGTGGGAATATAGCCTTACTGAAATGTAAAGGACTAGTGAGCTTCCCATATATATACAACAAACAAACTGGATGAAATGGATGATTTCGCCTATTTTGGCTGACAATCATTTGAAACTTATATGCAAAGAATATTTTGCATGGAAAACTGTTGTCTGCCTAAAGTGTAATCTGTCAGAAGGGATTTTCAGCTGTCATCAGATAAATATTACACATGAATGGTATAGTGCTCCAGTATAGTCAGGCACATTGATGTATCCTAAAAACGATTTACTGCACAAATAGCCGAGTTTAGGTTGATCATCACCCGGTCATATAGAGCTGTTGTTATAGCTGCTGCCTCTTACCTTTAGGTTGGGGTCACACTTGCGAGTGCAATTTTTAGAAACTCGCGCATCAATACCCAGGCGGCATTGAGGCGCGAGTTTCTCGCATTGCACTCGCAAGTGTGACCCCGGCCTTAATATAAAAAATGGACCTATGCAGAACAACAGTATAACCGGAGTATTTGGTCAAACTTTTCATGTTGCCTTGATAAAAAAGAGTTAAGAAATAACTTATGCCTTGTTCCCACATGCAAAAACCCTGCCTTTCTTTTCTGTTGCGTGTTTACACCAAAATACACAATAGTAATTGTCACGGATCCCTTACTCCGTGGTGTCACTAATTCATCGCATGTCCGCTCTCAACACGTGACTTGGGGTTGCACCTGCAAGGGTTAATCTATCTCCCCACTCTCCGTCCAGCATTCAACCTCTGTCCTATGCTGCAATGGGAGTATAAATCACACACCGACCCAGGCCACACACCTGCTCATACACGCTGCCACCACTCACCGCATACACGGACGATGAGTCCTGGAAATATTAATAATAATATTGTCTACCACTCATAAGGCTCACACACCTTAGGCTATGGATTCGTTAGAACATTCAAGGTTCAGCTTGTTAAAGTTTTATACTTTAATACAAAAGGTTCAGTGCTTACAGTAAGAAAAAGGTATAAAAATAGGATAATAAAAAGACATACAGCTTATGCAAAACAGTATGAAATAAACAAGAGAAAACTTACAGAAATCATCTAACTGGTAGTTTGCTTTCTGCTCCCTGAGGGGGGGTGAATGGAGTTGATGGAACACATCAGCATCTCAGGCTACCCTCATATGTGAACACAATTCTCTGTATACAGCCCTAATTTATAGCTTTGGTCTGGAGGTCAGGTTTCTAGACCAGCCCCTCAGGTTAATATCATAATTGCTTGTTTTTTGATTGGACCACGGCCGCGCCCCCAATGAATATATTATTTTCTCTTGAGATCCTTTGGGTTAAGGTACCTTCACACTGAACAACTTAACAATGATAACGACAGCGATCCGTGACGTTGCAGCGTCCTGGATAGCGATATCGTTGTGTTTGACACGCAGCAACGATCTGGATCCTGCTGTGATATCGCTGGTCGGAGCTAGAAGGCCAGCACCTTATTTCGTCGTTAGGTCGGTGTGTATTGTCGTGTTTGACAGCAAAAGCAACGATGCCAGCAATGTTTTACAATGGTAACCAGGGTAAATATCGGGTTACTAAGCGCAGGGCCACGCTTAGTAACCCGATATTTACCCTGGTTACCTTTGTAAAAGTAAAAAAAAAACCAGTACATACTCACCTTCTGATGTCTGTCACGTCCCCCGGCGTCCGCGCTGCTGCTCAGAGCTTCCTGCACTGAATGTGTCAGTGCCGGCCGTAAAGCAAAGCACAGCGGTGATGTCACCGCTCTGCTTTAGGGCTGGCGCTTACACAGTGCAGGGAAGCGGACGCCGGGGAACGCGACAGACACCGGAATGTAAGTATGTAGTGTTTGGTTTTTTTTACATTTACACTGGTAACCAGGGTAAACATCGGGTTACTAAGAGCGGCCCTGCGCTTAGTAACCCGATGTTTACCCTGGTTACCCGGGGACTTCGGAATCGTTGGTCGCTGGAGAGCTGTCTGTGTGACAGCTCTCCAGCGACCACACAACGATGAAACAGCGATGCTGCAGCGATCGGCATCGTTGTCTATATCGCTGCAGCGTCGCTTAATGTGAGGGTACCTTAAGAGTTCTCACATAGATACTATCAGGCTGTAATTTACATCTCTCTTTCAAGAGCTAGGAGGTGTCAAATATTACCTTTCTTCTTGGCTTCCAGCAGGACCCCCTGGTGAGATTGGAGACAGAAGTCTATTTGTCTCAGGAAAATACATATTAACACCTGGGTGAGAACCTGCAGCTTTCAAGACAGATGTTACATTATTGCTAGTGACACAATAAATCTACGCATAGTCCACTGCACATATATATATATATATATATATATATATATATATATATATATATATATATATATATATATATATATATATATATACACTCACCGGCCACTTTATTAGGTACACCTGTCCAACTTCATGTTAACACTTAATTTCTAATCAGCCAATCACATGGCGGCAACTCAGTGCATTTAGGCATGTAGACATGGTCAAGACAATCTCCTGCAGTTCAAACCGAGCATCAGTATGGGGAAGAAAGGTGATTTGAGTGCCTTTGAACGTGGCATGGTTGTTGGTGCCAGAAGGGCTGGTCTGAGTATTTCAGAAACTGCTGATCTACTGGGATTTTCACGCACAACCATCTCTAGGGTTTACAGAGAATGGTCCGAAAAAGAAAAAAAATCCAGTGAGCGGCAGTTCTGTGGGCGGAAATGCCTTGTTGATGCCAGAGGTCAGAGGAGAATGGGCAGACTGGTTCGAGCTGATAGAAAGGCAACAGTGACTCAAATCGCCACCCGTTACAACCAAGGTAGGCCTAAGAGCATCTCTGAACGCACAGTGCATCGAACTTTGAGGCAGATGGGCTACAGCAGCAGAAGACCACACCGGGTACCACTCCTTTCAGCTAAGAACAGGAAACTGAGGCTACAATTTGTACAAGCTCATCGAAATTGGACAGTAGAAGATTGGAAAAACGTTGCTTGGTCTGATGAGTCTCGATTTCTGCTGCGACATTCGGATGGTAGGGTCAGAATTTGGCGTAAACAACATGAAAGCATGGATCCATCCTGCCTTGTATGGAGCATCTTTGGGATGTGCAGCCGACAAATCTGCGGCAACTGTGTGATGCCATCATGTCAATATGGACCAAAATCTCTGAGGAATGCTTCCAGCACCTTGTTGAATCTATGCCACGAAGAATTGAGGCAGTTCTGAAGGCAAAAGGGGGTCCAACCCGTTACTAGCATGGTGTACCTAATAAAGTGGCCGGTGAGTGTATATTTATTATTATTATTTATTTATATAGCACCATTGATTACATGGTGCTGTACATGAGAAGGGGTTACATACAAGTTACAGATATCACTTACAGTAAACAAACTAACAATGACAGACTGATACAGAGGGGCGAGGACCCTGCCCTTGCGGGCTTACATTCTACAGGATTATGGGGTAGGAGACAATCAGGCTCGGATTGTCCCACCGGAGAACCGGAGGATTCTCCGGTGGGCCCAGGCACCCACACCTGCTGGCATACTTGCCAGCAGCTGCCTAGGGCCCCCCACTGCTTCAAGCTGTGTGTGAGTGTGTCTGCGTGTGAGTGTGCCTGTGTCTGTGTGTGAGTGTGCCTGTGTCTGTGTGTGAGTGTGCCTGCGTGTCTGTGTGTGAGTGTGCCTGCGTGTCTGTGTGTCTGTGTATGAGTGTGCCTGCGTGTCTGTGTGTGAGTGTGCCTGTGTCTGTGTGTGAGTGTGCCTGCGTGTGTGTGTGCGTGTGCCTGTGTGTGAGTGTGCCTATGTCTGTGTGTGAGTGTGCCTGTGTCTGTGTGTGAGTGTGCCTACGTGTCTGTGTGTGAGTGTGTGTGTGTGCCTGTGTCTGTGTGTGAGTGTGACTGTGTCTGTGTGTGAGTGTGCCTGCGTGTCTGTGTGTGAGTGTGCCTGCATGTGAGTGTGCCTGCGTGTGTGTGCATGCGTGAGTGTGCCTGTGTGTGTGTGTTGGTGGGGAAGCACAATGATATTGGTGGGGGATGCAATAGTGCCTGGCGATGGGTAATGATGGCGGTGGGGGGAGACAGTAATGGAGGTGATGGGCAATGATGGTGGTGGGCGGAGACAATGATGGAGGTTATGGGCAATGATGGTGGGGGGGCAATGATGGTGAGGGGAGGTAATGATGGAAGTGATGGGCAATGTTGGAGGTGATGGGCAATGAAGGTGAGAGGAGGCAATGATGGAGGTGATTGGGCAATGATGGTGGGGGAGGCAATGATGGAGATGATGGGGCAGCAATGATGGAGGTGATGGGCAATGATGGTGATGGGGGAGGCAATGATGGTAGGGGGAGGCAATGATGGAGGCAATAGGCAATGATGGTGGCGATAAGCCATGATGGTGGGGGAGGCAATGATGGAGGTGATGGGCAATGATGGCGGTGGGGCAGGCAATGATGGAGGTGATGGGCAATGATGGTGGTGGGGGAGGCAATGATGGTGGTGGGGGAGGCAATGATGGAGGTGATGAAATGGGCAATTATGGTGGGGGAGGAGGCAATGATGGAGATGGTGGAATGGGCAGTGATGGGGTGGTGGGGGAGAAGAAGGCAATGATGGAGGTGGTGATGAGGACAATGATGAGGGTGGAGAGGGGCTGCATTATACTTTATGAGGGGGCTACATTATATTCTGTGGGGAGACTGCATTATTCTCAGGGGACTACATTATATTCTGGGGGCCTACATCATACTATATGAGGGGGCTACAGTGTCATGGTTCTCAATGGCAAGAGAACATAGAAAAGCATACAAAAGGACTAGCTCTTGGAAGATGGGAACTCAAGCTGACTGTGAGCTAAACCTACCGCACAACTAACAATGGCCGGGTAGCGTGCCTACGTTTTATCCCTAGACGCCCAGCGCCAGCCGGAGAACTGACTGACCCTAGCAGAGGAAAATACAGACCTGGCTTACCTCTAGAGAAATTTTCCCCAAAAGGCAGACAGTAGCCCCCACATATATTGTCGGTGATTTCAGAGGAAATTGACATACAAAGTATGAAGATAGGTTTAGCAAATTGAGGTCCGCTTACTAGATAGTAGGAAGACAGAAAAGGGAACTTCACAGTCAGCTGAAAACCCTTTCAAAACACCATCCTGAAATTACTTTAAGACTCTAATATCAACTCATGACACCAGAGTGGCAATTTCAGCTCACAAGAGCTTCCAGCCTCAGAAATAATCAATCACAGAGAACTGGAACAAAAATGCAAAACAAACTTAGGACTACAAGTCCAACTTAGCTGATAGTAGTCTAGGAGCAGGAACATGCAACAGAAAGGCTTCTGGTAACATTGTTGGCCGGCATAGAAATGACTGAGGAGCCAGGTTAAATAGAAAACTCCCACATCCTGATGGAAACAGGTGAACAGAGGAGATGAAGCACACAAGTGCAGTACCACCAAAAACCACCGGGGGAGCCCAGAAACCAAATTCACAACAGTACCCCCCCCTCAAGGAGGGGGCACCGAACCCTCACCAGAACCACCAGGGCGATCAGGATGAGCCCTATGAAAGGCACGGACCAAATCGGAGGCATGAACATCAGAGGCTGTCACCCAAGAGTTATCCTCCTGACCGTAGCCCTTCCACTTGACCAGATACTGAAGTCTCCGTCTGGAAACACGGGAGTCCAAGATCTTCTCGACAACGTACTCCAACTCACCCTCAACCAACACCGGAGCAGGAGGCTCAACGGAAGGCACAACCGGTACCTCATACCTGCGCAACAATGACCGATGGAAGACATTATGAATAGAAAAAGATGCAGGGAGGTCCAAACGAAAGGACACAGGGTTAAGAATCTCCAATATCTTGTACGGGCCGATGAACCGAGGCTTAAACTTAGGAGAAGAAACCTTCATAGGGACAAAACGAGAAGATAACCACACCAAGTCCCCAACACAAAGACGAGGACCAATACGACGACGGTGGTTGGCAAAATGCTGAGTCTTCTCCTGGGACAACTTCAAATTGTCCACCACATGCCCCCAAATCTGATGCAACCTCTCCACCACAGCATCCACTCCAGGACAATCCGAAGACTCCACCTGACCGGAAGAGAAACGAGGGTGAAACCCCGAATTACAGAAGAAAGGAGAAACCAAGGTGGCAGAACTAGCCCGATTATTGAGGGCAAACTCCGCCAAGGGCAAAAAGGCAACCCAATCATCCTGATCCGCAGACGCAAAACACCTCAAATAAGTCTCCAAGGTCTGATTAGTTCGCTCGGTCTGGCCATTAGTCTGAGGGTGGAAAGCAGACGAAAAAGACAAATCAATGCCCATCCTAGCACAGAACGCTCGCCAAAATCTAGACACGAATTGGGTTCCCCTGTCAGAAACGATATTCTCCGGAATACCATGCAAGCGCACCACATTTTGAAAAAACAGAGGAACCAGCTCGGATGAAGAAGGCAATTTAGGCAAGGGAACCAAATGGACCATCTTAGAGAAACGGTCACACACCACCCAGATGACAGACATCTTCTGAGAAACAGGGAGATCAGAAATAAAATCCATGGAAATGTGAGTCCAAGGCCTCTTCGGAATAGGCAAGGATAACAACAATCCACTAGCCCGAGAACAACAAGGCTTGGCCCGAGCACAAACATCACAAGACTGCACAAAACCTCGCACATCTCGCGACAGGGAAGGCCACCAGAAGGACCTAGCCACCAAATCCCTGGTACCAACGATTCCAGGATGACCTGCTAACGCAGAAGAATGGACCTCCGAGATGACTCTACTGGTCCAATCATCAGGAACAAACAATCTACCAGGCGGGCAACGATCAGGTCTATCTGCCTGAAACTCCTGCAAGACCCGTCGCAAATCTGGGGAAACAGCAGATAATATCACTCCATCCTTAAGGATACCTGTAGGTTCAGAATTACCAGGGGAATCAGGCTCAAAACTCCTAGAAAGGGCATCCGCCTTCACATTTTTAGAACCCGGTAGGTAAGAAACCACAAAATTAAACCGAGAGAAAAATAACGACCAGCGCGCCCGTCTAGGATTCAGGCGCCTGGCGGACTCAAGATAAATCAAATTCTTGTGGTCGGTCAATACCACCACCTGATGTCTAGCCCCCTCAACCCAATGACGCCACTCCTCAAAAGCCCACTTCATAGCCAAGAGCTCCCGATTACCAATATCATAATTTCGCTCAGCGGGCGAAAACTTACGAGAAAAGAACGCACAAGGTCTCATCACGGAGCAGTCGGAACTTTTCTGCGACAAAACCGCCCCAGCTCCGATTTCTGAAGCGTCGACCTCAACCTGAAAAGGAAGAGTAACATCAGGCTGACGCAATACAGGGGCGGAAGAAAAGCGACGCTTAAGCTCCCGAAAGGCCTCCACAGCAGCAGGGGACCACTCAGCAACATCAGCACCCTTCTTAGTCAAATCAGTCAACGGTTTAGCGACATCAGAAAAACCAGTTATAAATCGACGATAAAAATTAGCAAAGCCCAAAAACTTCTGAAGGCTCTTAAGAGAAGAGGGTTGCGTCCAATCACAAATAGCCTGAACCTTGACAGGGTCCATCTCAATGGAAGAGGGGGAAAAAATGTACCCCAAAAACGAAATCTTTTGAACCCCAAAAACGCACTTAGAACCCTTTACACACAAGGAATTAGAGCGCAAAACCTGAAAAACCCTCCTGACCTGTTGGACATGAGAGTCCCAGTCATCCGAAAAAATCAAAATATCATCCAGATACACAATCAAAAATTTATCCAAATATTCACGGAAGATGTCATGCATAAAGGACTGAAAGACTGAAGGGGCATTTGAAAGACCAAAAGGCATTACTAAATACTCAAAATGGCCCTCAGGCGTATTAAATGCGGTTTTCCACTCATCCCCCTGCTTAATTCGCACTAAATTATACGCCCCACGAAGATCAATCTTAGAGAACCACTTGGCCCCCTTTATTCGAGCAAACAAATCAGTAAGCAGTGGCAAAGGATACTGATATTTAACCGTGATTTTATTCAAAAGCCGATAATCAATACACGGCCTCAAAGAGCCATCTTTTTTAGATACAAAGAAAAAACCGGCTCCTAAGGGAGATGACGAAGGACGAATATGTCCCTTTTCCAAGGACTCCTTAATATATTCCCGCATAGCAGCATGTTCAGGCACAGATAGATTAAATAAACGACCCTTTGGAAACTTACTGCCCGGAATCAGATCTATAGTACAATCGCACTCTCTGTGCGGAGGTAGTGAACCAATTTTAGGCTCCTCAAAAACGTCACGATAATCAGATAAAAATTCCGGAATCTCAGAGGGAATGGATGACGAAATGGAAACCAAAGGTACATCCCCATGAGTCCCCTGACATCCCCAGCTTAACACAGACATTGCTTTCCAGTCGAGGACTGGGTTATGAGATTGCAGCCATGGCAATCCAAGCACCAACACATCATGTAGATTATACAACACAAGGAAGCGAATAATCTCCTGGTGATCCAGATTAATACGCATATTTACTTGTGTCCAGTATTGTGGTTTATTACTAGCCAATGGCGTGGAGTCAATACCCTTCAGAGGTATAGTAACTTCCAGAGGCTCTAAATCAAACCCACAGCGTTTGGCAAAGGACCAATCCATAAGACTCAAAGCGGCGCCAGAGTCGACATAGGCGTCCGCGGTAATAGACGATAAAGAGCAAATCAGGGTCACAGATAGAATAAACTTAGACTGTAAAGTGCCAATTGAAACAGACTTATCAACCTTCTTAGTACGTTTAGAGCATGCTGATATAACATGAGTTGAATCACCACAATAGAAGCATAACCCATTTTTTCGCCTAAAATTCTGTCGTTCGCTTCTAGACAGAATTCTATCACATTGCATAATCTCTGGCGCCTTCTCAGTAGACACTGCCAAATGGTGCACAGGTTTGCACTCCCGCAAACGCCGATCAATCTGAATAGCCATTGTCATGGACTCATTCAGACCTGTAGGCACAGGGAACCCCACCATAACATCCTTAATGGCATCAGAGAGACCCTCTCTGAAATTCGCCGCCAGGGCGCACTCATTCCACTGAGTAAGCACAGACCACTTACGAAATTTTTGGCAGTATATTTCAGCCTCATCCTGCCCTTGAGACAGGGCCATTAAGGCTTTTTCCGCCTGAATCTCCAAATGAGGTTCCTCATAAAGCAACCCCAAAGCCAGGAAAAACGCATCCACATTGAGCAACGCAGGATCCCCTGGTGCCAAAGCAAATGCCCAGTCCTGAGGGTCGCCCCGGAGCAAAGAAATTACAATCCTGACCTGCTGTGCAGGATCTCCAGCGGAGCGAGATCTCAGAGACAAAAATAATTTACAATTATGTTTGAAATTCTGGAAGCGAGATCTATCCCCGGAGAAAAATTCAGGTAAAGGAATTCTAGGTTCAGATATAGGAGCATGAATAACAAAATCCTGTAAACCTTGAACCTTCACAGCGAGATTATCCAAACCTGTAGCTAAACTCTGATGATCCATATTAATCAGGTGAAATCAGAACCATTCAAGGATTAGAAGGAGAGAGAGACGAAGGCTGCAGTAAGCAGAGATGCAAGTGAATCAACTAATGAGCAAACTCAGAAAAAAAAAAAAAATTCTCTGCAGGGTTCTTTTCTCTCCTTTCTTCTGCCAATTATTTTAACCCTTGGCCGGCCAAACTGTCATGGTTCTCAATGGCAAGAGAACATAGAAAAGCATACAAAAGGACTAGCTCTTGGAAGATGGGAACTCAAGCTGACTGTGAGCTAAACCTACCGCACAACTAACAATGGCCGGGTAGCGTGCCTACGTTTTATCCCTAGACGCCCAGCGCCAGCCGGAGAACTGACTGTGGAGCGCCCCCACACCGCCGCAGGGCCTAGGGGTACCCGGAGCCGGGCCTCTGGGTCTCAGTCCTGGGGTTGTCACGGTGGCTAGACCCGGTCCGTGGCCCTGTCTGTCAGTGGGGGACGTCCGGTAGAATAAGTGATGATGATGGTGCAGTAACGGTGGTGTAGCGGTGCAGTTGTGGGGTGCAGGTCGCGGTAAATAACGAGGACACCAGGTTGCAGTCTCTTTACCTCTTTACTGGAGATCTCTCAGTCCGCAGTCCAGAATACGGTTCACCAGGCTGCGCAAGTCCGGTCGGTCCGATGGCACTTCCAGAGTTCTCCTCACAGGTGGAAATCAGTGCCCTCCTTCTTAGCGCTATGTGTTGTAGTCCTTCCCTGCTGTGCTCACGGAAAGTACCCCACAACTGTTGTGTCTGTTTCTTAAGTTCCCTCACAACTCGATTCACTGATGTTCTTCTCGTATTCCATCCCTCCCTGTTATTCAGGTTGGAACGGCACCCGTTTGTCAGGTAGGCCTGGAGTTCTTCCGGGACCCTAGAGACGCCCCTCTCCCGCAATTGCCCCCCAAGACTTCATAGGTGATATGTGGTAGACAGCCCGCCTTAAACTGACTGCCCTGCCGCTGTTTGGAGTATGGCTTGAAGCTGTATGCTATTCCACTCCCTCGGCGTTCCGGCCACCGGTAATGCGCCTCAGTAGGATGTTGCTCCGGTCCTACAGCATGACCCCTACTGGTATTCTCCTTTTTGCTTGATCTCGTTTCTCACTCAGCACAATCTATCTCGCTTCTAGTCCTTTCTTGGGCACCGCCGCTATGCTGAGCAGGCACGGTCCCGTTACGTTCTTTCTAATGCCAAGCCTCTGTCAGGATCCCACCCCTGACAGAGACCCTACTGTCTCTTCCTCCACAACACCCTCTGCCACAAGGTGTTGCTTCGTTCAATCCAGTCAGCTTTCCTTCTCTAACTTCCTGCCTGACCCCCAGTTTACCCACTATGGTGGGGAGTGGCCTAATGAATAGAACCCTTAGCTCCCCCCGGAGGCCCTGCTGTGAAACATATTGGTGTCTGTGATACCTGGTCAGATGAACTCCTTCAGTGCCATCGAACGCACCATGGCTCCCCATAGTGGCGGATCCACAGTACTGCAACGACCAGGACTCTGGGGCGCTGCACTCCCCCCTGGTTAAACACAGTACTCCGGGACTGGGAAGAAAACAACAATACAGGTTAGCAAAAAGACATACCATTTTCGTTGAGTGCAAAACAATAAGTATACTTGAACAGGCTTCCCTTTATGGGAGGTGAGGACACTTTAACGTTACAAACATAATTAAATATCATAGCAACAGGCTACAATTAGCTCTCATTACCCAACCGGGTATTCTACTAGATGCAAACATTATTGACCAATAATTTAACTTTGCCTTTAAGGATATACACTCTTAATCCGCTAAAGACCTTCCTATAATCACATTATAAGGTATTTTATTTTTGCATTCGCCTTCTTTGGAATCTGCAGGACCGCCTGTCCTAACGGCACCAGACCTACTGCCTCTCCTTTCTATTACAGGACAGCCCCGTTCAGCCAGGGCCTACTGCCTTTTCAACTACTATACACAGTATAGAACATAACTTTTCTTTCAGTTTGAGAACACTGAGCCGGCTCTACTTGGCTCCTATAAGGACTCACTCACTAACCCCTACGGGTTCACTTTCTGTCCTTAGTAACACATTATTAACTTTCTATGGGGACTCAGGGTTTACCTTCTATCCTCACCTTCGTTATTACTTCCTTTCTTTCAACTATGCAGGACTCTAATTCCTCCCCTACGGGCTCTCTGCATCTTTCTTTTTAAAGAACATTATCTAGGTTTCACATTTCAAACAGATTAAACACACATAACTTTTCTTTATGCAAAAACAGTTACATTTCTTCCAGAGCATCATCATATTACTGTTCTAAAACAGTATCACTTTTCAAGTTCAGGTCAAACATCCCCTTTAAGAGGGGATCAAGTCTTTCTGAGGTAGCTCGTCTTCTCAGCCTACCAGTCTTTGCTCAGCAAAGGTTCCAGAACGGTATCTTCGCAAAGAGTCTTTAAGTAAAACCAGTAGAAAGCGCCTTTAAGAAGGTGCAAACTATTTACAAGAAAGTTTGGATCATGCACTGTTCATGATTTCTCAGTTTGTAAAACTTGTGCAAAACTGGTAGGAAAAGCAAACAATAGGGATCCCGGGTCAACTAAGGGATCCATAAAGAGTTAACCCTGAGCGGGTTTAGCAGCAAACAGTTCACAAACAGTTAACAGGAAAACTATTTACATTTTCATAAAAGAGCAGTGATACTTTACTGTTGTGAAGCGGGAGGTGGTCTCCTGTCCGGTCTCACCAGGCCAACAGATCGCACTGGTGAGCCAGGACGCTGTTCCGGTCCCAACAGTGATAAAATCCCTCGCCGGGAGATCCTTCTTGTCGGCAGGTGTACACGTCCCTCTGGGGCACGGTGAGGTTGGGCTTCTTGCGGTTCCGCGGGGCCGGGCTCCGCTGTCTTCCCCTTGGGGTCACCTCTTTCCGGTGCTTCAGCAGCAGCCTGGAAGGCAGTGCACCGCTGCACGCCTCGTGCCATCCAGCCAGCTTCCCCCGTAGCCCTCCTCCATCGGGTATACGTCACCGCATCGCCTGGTTCTAGGTCGCGATCGAACCTCCCGCGGCAAGGTTCTACCTCCTCCCGGTCCACGCGGACTTGCACCGGTTTCCCGATCTCTTGGATCACTCCTCTTCCACACTGAGGGTTAAAGGCCACTACTACACCCCAGTGTGAGGGCAGGATTTCCGGAGCGCTAATCAAATCAATCTGTTCCGCAGGCTGGGGTCGGCTCCTCCATGCGGCCATCAACCGCCGCAGATGTTCAGCATCGGGTAGAATCTTTAAGTCCAGCGTCTGGGACGTACCTCCAGCCACGGTCGGGTGGGTAGCGACAGGGGACACTGGGGCCAGATGGATCTCCGTGGGCTGGCCTAGCCGTGAAAGTACGCGGGCATCGGCCCTCAGCCGGTGGGCTAGCTGTCGAGCCTCGGCTGCAGCCGCACATTCCGCAGACAGCGGCAAAGGGGCCCGACCCATCGGTGGCCCTGTGAGGGTCAGACCCTGCAGCGTTGGCGTTTCTGAGGCTGTCCTGGGTTGTGCAGCCTCAGGCCGGGCCGGGTCAGCTCCGCGTGGTACTTCTGGTGTCGCCATCTTTATTTGTCCTCCAATGTCCTCTTTTCGCGGTCTCTTTCGTGGGCGTCCCCGTCCCCATGATCTCCACCCTCCAACCAAGATCAGGAGGCGGACCTCGGCTGTTGACGGGCACGTCCTCAGGACACAGAAATACTTAGACTGGGCGGCCATTGCTGTTCGCGCTCTCCAGCTTGCCTACGCCCACTTCACGCCTCTCTTCCCTTCCTGCGCTCTCCTCAGCGCTACAATGGCGGCGGATTTTGGCGGCAAATGGCACAACACACAGTCTTTGCAATAAAGTACAGTTCAAGCACAACAAATCACAGTTCCAAGGCACACATGACCTGATTCTTCAGGCTTAAGTAGATCCTGTTCGTGACGCCAAGTTGGAGCGCCCCCACACCGCCGCAGGGCCTAGGGGTACCCGGAGCCGGGCCTCTGGGTCTCAGTCCTGGGGTTGTCACGGTGGCTAGACCCGGTCCGTGGCCCTGTCTGTCAGTGGGGGACGTCCGGTAGAATAAGTGATGATGATGGTGCAGTAATGGTGGTGTAGCGGTGCAGTTGTGGGGTGCAGGTCGCGGTAAATAACGAGGACACCAGGTTGCAGTCTCTTTACCTCTTTACTGGAGATCTCTCAGTCCGCAGTCCAGAATACGGTTCACCAGGCTGCGCAAGTCCGGTCGGTCCGATGGCACTTCCAGAGTTCTCCTCACAGGTGGAAATCAGTGCCCTCCTTCTTAGCGCTATGTGTTGTAGTCCTTCCCTGCTGTGCTCACGGAAAGTACCCCACAACTGTTGTGTCTGTTTCTTAAGTTCCCTCACAACTCGATTCACTGATGTTCTTCTCGTATTCCATCCCTCCCTGTTATTCAGGTTGGAACGGCACCCGTTTGTCAGGTAGGCCTGGAGTTCTTCCGGGACCCTAGAGACGCCCCTCTCCCGCAATTGCCCCCCAAGACTTCATAGGTGATATGTGGTAGACAGCCCGCCTTAAACTGACTGCCCTGCCGCTGTTTGGAGTATGGCTTGAAGCTGTATGCTATTCCACTCCCTCGGCGTTCCGGCCACCGGTAATGCGCCTCAGTAGGATGTTGCTCCGGTCCTACAGCATGACCCCTACTGGTATTCTCCTTTTTGCTTGATCTCGTTTCTCACTCAGCACAATCTATCTCGCTTCTAGTCCTTTCTTGGGCACCGCCGCTATGCTGAGCAGGCACGGTCCCGTTACGTTCTTTCTAATGCCAAGCCTCTGTCAGGATCCCACCCCTGACAGAGACCCTACTGTCTCTTCCTCCACAACACCCTCTGCCACAAGGTGTTGCTTCGTTCAATCCAGTCAGCTTTCCTTCTCTAACTTCCTGCCTGACCCCCAGTTTACCCACTATGGTGGGGAGTGGCCTAATGAATAGAACCCTTAGCTCCCCCCGGAGGCCCTGCTGTGAAACATATTGGTGTCTGTGATACCTGGTCAGATGAACTCCTTCAGTGCCATCGAATGCACCATGGCTCCCCATAGTGGCGGATCCACAGTACTGCAATGACCAGGACTCTGGGGCGCTGCAACTGACCCTAGCAGAGGAAAATACAGACCTGGCTTACCTCTAGAGAAATTTTCCCCAAAAGGCAGACAGTAGCCCCCACATATATTGTCGGTGATTTCAGAGGAAATTGACATACGAAGTATGAAGATAGGTTTAGCAAATTGAGGTCCGCTTACTAGATAGTAGGAAGACAGAAAAGGGAACTTCACAGTCAGCTGAAAACCCTTTCAAAACACCATCCTGAAATTACTTTAAGACTCTAATATCAACTCATGACACCAGAGTGGCAATTTCAGCTCACAAGAGCTTCCAGCCTCAGAAATAATCAATCACAGAGAACTGGAACAAAAATGCAAAACAAACTTAGGACTACAAGTCCAACTTAGCTGATAGTAGTCTAGGAGCAGGAACATGCAACATAAAGGCTTCTGGTAACATTGTTGGCCGGCATAGAAATGACTGAGGAGCCAGGTTAAATAGAAAACTCCCACATCCTGATGGAAACAGGTGAACAGAGGAGATGAAGCACACAAGTGCAGTACCACCAAAAACCACCGGGGGAGCCCAGAAACCAAATTCACAACACTACAGTATACTTTATGGGGGCTGCATTATATTCTGTGGTGGGGCTGCATTATTCTCTCAGGGGACTACATTATATTCTGGGGGGCTCCATATTACTATATGAGGGGTCTACAGTGTACGCTATGGGGGGGGCTGCATTATATTCTGTGGTGGGGCTGCATTATTCTCTCAGGGGGTGACATTATATTCTATGAGGGGGCTACCCCTCTATGATTCCACCCCAACACCTGCTACATAATTAAGACATGTACTACCTTATATTATACCCTGATATTAGCGTGTTTTACCACACAATTGGTGGTCTTGTATTTCTAGGTAGCTGCATAATGGGCCCCAAGAATGATTTTCTCTGGTGGGCCCAAGGTGCTCCAGTCCAACGCTGGAGACAATAGGTTGAGGGTTGCTGCAGCTCCGGCGTTGGTGAGGCGGTAGCTTCAGTAGTGATGAGGAGGCAGTGGGGTCAGTGCAGGCTGTAGGCTTTCCTGAAGAGATGGGTTTTCAGGTTCTGTCTGAAGGATCCGAATGTGGTTGATAGTCGGACATGTTGGGGCAAAGAATTCCAGAGGATGGGGGATATTCGTGAGAGGTCTTGGAGGCGATTGGATGAGGAGCGAATAAGTGTGGAGGAGAGAAGGAGATCTTGGGAGGACCGGAGATTACGTGAGGGAAGATATTGAGAGATTAGTTCAGAGATATATGGAGGAGACAAGTTATGGATGGCTTTGTAGGT
Source organism: Ranitomeya variabilis (assembly GCF_051348905.1). Lineage (NCBI taxonomy): Eukaryota > Metazoa > Chordata > Amphibia > Anura > Dendrobatidae > Ranitomeya > Ranitomeya variabilis. The sequence goes on along the minus strand of NC_135232.1, from coordinate 744,938,030 downwards.
CAGTATTAGTAATTTGAACTGGATACGCTGAGGGAATGGGAGCCAGTGAAGAGATTTGTAGAGGGGGGAAGCAGAGGAGTAGCGAGGAGAGAGATGAATTAGTCGGGCAGCAGAGATAAGGATGGACTGGAGAGGTGCAAGGGTGTTAGCAGGGAGGCCGCAGAAAAGGATGTTGCAGTAGTCAAGGCGGGAGATGATGAGGGCATGCACAAGCATTTTAGTAGATTGATGGTTGAGGAAAGGACGGATTCTGGAGATGATTTTGAGCTGGAGGCGACAGGAGGTCGCATATGTACACATATTTCACTACAGTAATCAGCTTTGATTTTTACAGCATTTTCCTCCTCTTTTTGATGCATTTTTGGTACAAATTTAATGCAGCATTTTGCAATGATATTTATAGGTTAAAACGTTGGGATTCTGCACTTAAAAAGCAATTGTGTTTTTTACATGTGATTTTGTTTTTCTGGCTCCTCATAGAAGTCTAAATAAAAAAACACACAAAAAGTTCAACAGCATCTGTAGGGTACGTGCCCAGGATCTGGAATAGCAGCGTTTTGAACACAGCTCACCTGCGCTGCGTCCAAACCGCTGTGTTCTACGATACAAGCACTGTGGATGGATTAATAAAAATTATCCATGTAAGGGTTGCAGCCATTTTCACCAGTGTAGAAGGCACTTGTTATTAAATTTCAACCTTTATTATTACAATGAATAGTGGTGCAAAAACAAGAAATATTGAAGTTTCACTTGTATATGTATATGTACTGTATGTATATGAAAAGAAAGACAGCACTCACCCTTCCCACACCCACCATGTTTCTATTTGATGCGGCGTAAACTCACCCGCGGCGCGAGTTTACGAGCCTCATGTCAATTACTGCTGTGGAAGCGCAAGTCTCCGAAACAGAAATTTCCACAATAGAATGTATTGGATGCTTTAAATCCACATTGTTCAGTGATCATATGCGGATTTACCTGTGTGACTGAACGCAGCGAAAATACGTTGCATCCAAATTGCTGCTATCTCCTGATTGTGGGCACATACCATTACATGAACACTGGCCAAGAATTTTCATGAAATCACATGCACTTTGCTTGGACTGTTAAATGCTGATTTTTTCCAGCACAATGAGATGCAGCGTTTGCTGTATATTGGAACATGGCCGTCCGTACACGGGTACAGAGAATGGAAAACTCCAAGCATCCAGATCTAATAGATCTACTGTAGTATAATTAGCACACAAGATCAAATATAGGATTAATAATTAGTGTTGAGCGATACCTTCCGATATCGGAAAGTATCGGTATCGGAAAGTATCGGCCGATACCGTCAAAGTATCGGATCTAATCCGATACCGATACCCGATCCCAATGCAAGTCAATGGGACGAAAATATCGGAATTAAAATAAACCCTTTCTTAACTTGTAGGTTCATTCTACATGAAGGAAAACAACTAAGAATAATGTAGGATGTATTGGGGGAGGTGGCGGAGACATTAAAGGCACAGAGGTTTAGCCCAATCTAATAGAATAGCAGGATTTTGTTTTGTTTTTTATGACGTTCGGTGTTAGAAAGATTTTGACTATGTTAATTTTTTTTTTATTTTGTCAGATATTGATGTTTCACTACTTCCACGCCCTTCACCTTCTTTTTTACTTCTCCCACACTTTCTTCTTCATTATCCTCATCATCAGCTTCTTTGACATCAACTTCTTCACCTTATTCATCTTCTTCTTCATCTTCTACCTATTATTTTTTTTGTTACATTGTTCATATTCTTTTTATTTTACAATTATCTTCTTCATATTCAACTTCTTCATCATATTCTTATTTGTGACAGGCATTCCCGTAGTTGTTATCTATAAAAGTTTGAAGATTACACCTTCCGTTCTGCCTGTCACAAAACAGTTACATTTGTCCGCGTTCAGTTTGGCCTGCAGCATCAGGCTTTATCCAGGGGCACCACGAGGAGGAACGGACTCACCCCCATACACTGCTTAGTCTTCTTCTGCTTATAATTTAGATAATATCTTTTGCTCTGATATTTAGTCTTATGCTTAATGTTCTTCTGCTCTTTGTTCTGCAGCCTCTTGTTTTTCTGCTTCTCGGTCTTCCAGGTCGTCGTCGTCTCCAGGGTCGTCGTCTCCGGGGTCGTCGTCATCGGGGTGGTCTTCAGGGTCATCGTCTCCAGGGTCGTCGTCATCTCAGTGGTTGTCGTCTCTGGTGTCGTCGTCATCTTAGGGGTGGTCTTCCGGGTCGTCGTCTTTAGGGTCTTGAACTTGGAAATGTAGCAGAAGGTACAAGAAGGCTGAGAAAATGCCGAGAAACAGCTGATGGAACTGGAACTCGGATGGCTACCCGAAGGTCCAAGAGCCAATGGAACTACCGAGGACCAGCTGACGTTACTGGAACCCGGTTACTAAGCAGGAGGTACCCGTGCCTGAAAGCACTACCAAGGACCACCTGACGTTGGTGGAACTCGGATACCCAGAGGGAGGCACCTAAGCCAAAGGCTCTGCCCGGAACCAGCTGACGGTACTGGAACCAGGATGGGGAACAGAAGGTACAAGAGCAAAAGACACTGCCGAGAACCAGCTGACGGTACTGGAACCCGGATGGGTAGCCGAAGGTCCAAGAGCCAATGGAACTACCGAGGACCAGCTGACGTTACTGGAACCCGGTTACTAAGCAGGAGGTACCCGTGCCTGAAAGCACTACCAAGGACCACCTGACGTTGGTGGAACTCGGATACCCAGAGGGAGGCACCTAAGCCAAAGGCTCTGCCCGGAACCAGCTAACGGTGCTGGAACCAGGATGGGGACCTATTCAAGCTTGTCTTCCTAGAGCCCCAACTAGTGGTGTTGGAGCAAAGGGTCAGCAGGGGGAGCAGAGTGTAGGCCGAAGCCTGCACTGGAGGCATTTGTAGGTCTGTTGTGTCTGCGTGGCTGTTGCAGGACACGTTGCCGGCTACACAGCAGGGGAACAGCTGGCGGTGCTGAACCCCACTGACACATTGGCTGGTGTTTTTCTCTGTGCAGCTAGCAGTACCGGGCCCCAACTGGCGTTGTTTGAGCCCAGGGTCAGCAGGAGGAGAGGGAGCAGAGTGTAGGCCGAAGCCTAATTGAACCAATTTTAAAGGTAACGTTTAACCCCCCCTCAGGTGTTACAAACTAGAAGAGCCACGCCTTATGCAGCAGTAGTGCCGCACAAGTCACAGGTTGCTCATTTGTTCCTTGCACAAGCTGAATGAAACACGTACAACATTTTGGCCCTTATACAGTCAATCTGTCTTGGAGGCGGGAGTTCCCTTTGTAATGAGACGCAGCACAGCTGGCAAAAATACCACCTTGGTGCTGGGCGCGGCCTCCTGAGCATCGCATTTTGCTGTACAGGAGTCTGCGTTGTTGCGTTATCCCTTGGCCATGCGCTGCCGTCTTCTGATATAATTTCATGTCGGCTGGTGCGGTTCGCGATGCCCATGAATCCCAGCCCCGCAGTGTCTTTACAGTGTTTCACACTGCGGGGCTGGGATTCATGGCCTGGCGCAGTACATATGTTCGCCTCTCGCTCGTGTCCTTACACCTGCTACAGACTGTGCGGCGTCAGCTGATCCCTTATCGCATGCCACGGCCATGAAGCCGCACAGTCTGAAGAAGGCGGAAGGAGCTGAGTGACAGCCTGGCGAAGATATGCACTGCTCATGCCCGTCAATCACACCCTCGCAGTCAAAATAAATAAGACGCCGAGGGGCGTTGTGTCGGGCAGGGCGGCCGCAGAGGCGCAGCCAGCCAAACAATGATGTCAGAAGAAGGGCTGTGCTACCAAGGGGGTTGTTGCGTGTCATTACAAAGGAAAGTCACACCTCAGGGACGTTTTAATGGTCTCAGGGGACACATTGTAGACGTGTTCTGTTCCACGTGTGCAAGGAGAATAAGTTTATGAGCCACCTTGCACACATGCAGCATTACTGCTGTACAAGGTGGCTGTGAAACATACAAACACCTGGGGGAGGGGGGACAGGTTCCCTTCAATTTCAGTTCTTGTGTCTGCGTGGCTGTTGCAGGACACGTTGCCGGCTACACAGCAGGGGAACAGCTGGCGGTGCTGAACCCCACTGACACATTGGCTGGTGTTTTTCTCTGTGCAGCTAGCAGTACCGGGCCCCAACTGGCGGTGTTAGAGCCCAGGGTCAGCAGGAGGAGAGGGAGCAGAGTGTAGGCCGAAGCCTGCACTGGCGGCAGCTTTGTGTCTGCGTGGCTGTTGCAGGACACGTTGCCGGCTACACAGCAGGGGAACAGCTGGCGGTGCTGAACCCCACTGACACATTGGCTGGTGTTTTTCTCTGTGCAGCTAGCAGTACCGGGCCCCAACTGGCGTTGTTAGAGCCCAGGGTCAGCAGGAGGAGAGGGAGCAGAGTGTAGGCCGAAGCCTAATTGAACCAATTTTAAAGGTAACCTTTAACCCCCCCTCAGGTGTTACAAACTAGAAGAGCCACGCCTTATGCAGCAGTAGTGCCGCACAAGTCACAGGTTGCTCTTTTAATTTTGTTCCTTGCACAAGCTGAATGAAACACGTACAACATTTTGGCCCTTGTACAGTCAATCTGTCTTGGAGGCGGGAGTTCCCTTTGTAATGAGACGCAGCACAGCTGGCAAAAATACCACCTTGGTGCTGGGCGCGGCCTCCTGAGCATCGCATTTTGCTGTACAGGAGTCTGCGTTGTTGCGTTATCCCTTGGCCATGCGCTGCCCGTCTTCTGACATCATTTCATGTCAGCTGGTGCGGTTCGCGATGCCCATGAATCCCAGCCCCGCAGTGTCTTTACAGTGTTTCACACTGCGGGGCTGGGATTCATGGCCTGGCGCAGTACATATGTTCGCCTCTCGCTCGTGTCCTTACACCTGCTACAGACTGTGCGGCGTCAGCTGATCCCTTATCGCATGCCACGGCCATGAAGCCGCACAGTCTGAAGAAGGCGGAAGGAGCTGAGTGACAGCCTGGCGAAGATATGCACTGCTCATGCCCGTCAATCACACCCTCGCAGTCAAAATAAATAAGACACCGAGGGGTGTTGTGTCGGGCAGGGCGGCCGCAGAGGCGCAGCCAGCCAAACAATGATGTCAGAAGAAGGGCTGTGCTACCAAGGGGGTTGTTGCATGTCATTACAAAGGAAAGTCACACCTCAGGGACGTTTTAATGGTCTCAGGGGACACATTGTAGACGTGTTCTGTTCCACGTGTGCAAGGAGAATAAGTTTATGAGCCACCTTGCACACATGCAGCATTACTGCTGTACAAGGTGGCTGTAAAACATACAAACACCTGGGGGAGGGGGGACAGGTTCCCTTCAATTTCAGTTCTTGTGTCTGCGTGGCTGTTGCAGGACACGTTGCTGGCTACACAGCAGGGGAACAGCTGGCGGTGCTGAACCCCACTGACACATTGGCTGGTGTTTTTCTCTGTGCAGCTAGCAGTACCGGGCCCCAACTGGCGGTGTTAGAGCCCAGGGTCAGCAGGAGGAGAGGGAGCAGAGTGTAGGCCGAAGCCTGCACTGGCGGCAGCTTTGTGTCTGCATGGCTGTTGCAGGACACGATGCTGGCTACACAGCAGGGGAACAACTGGCGGTGCTGAACCCCACTGACAGAGTGGCGTGTGTTTGGCTCTGTGCAGCCAGCACTTCCAGACAGCAACTAGCGGTGTTGGAGCCCGGGCTCTGCAGGTGGAGCAGAGTGTAGGCCGAAGCCTAATTGAACCGATTTTAAAGGTAACCTTTAACCCCCCCTCAGGGGTTACAAACTACAAGAGCCACAGCTTGGGCAGCAGTAATGCTGCACAAGTCAAAGGTTGCTCTTTTAATTTTGCTCCTTGCGCACGCAGAAAGAAACACGTATAACATTTAGGCCCTTAAGCAGTCAAACTGTTTTGGAGGCGTGAGTTCCTTTTGTAATGAGACGCAGCACAGCTGGCAAAAATACCACCTTGGTGCTGGGCGCGGCCTCCTGAGCATCGCATTTTGCTGTACAGGAGTCTGCGCTGTCGTGTTATCCCTTGGCCTTGCGCTGTTAGCGCTGCCCATCTTCTGACATCATTTAATGTTGGACGGTGCGGTTCGCGATGACCATGAATCCCAGCCCCGCAGTGTCTTTACATTGTTAAAACACTGCGGGGCTGGGATTCATGGCCTGGCGCAGTACATATGTTTGCCTCTCACACTCGGGTCCTTACACCTGCTTCAGACTGTGCGGCGTCAGCTGATCCCTTGTCGCATGCCACGGCCATGAAGCCGCACAGTCTGAACAAGGCCGAAGGAGATGAGGGACAGCCTGGCGAAGATATGCACTGCTCATGCCCGTCAATCACACCCTCGCAGTCAAAATAAATAAGACACCGAGGGGCGTTGTGTGGGCCAGGGCGGCCGCAGAGGGGCAGCCAGCCAAACAATGATGCCAGAAGACGGGCAGCGCTACCAAGGGGGTTGCAGCGTGTAATTACAAAGGAAAGTCACACCTCAGGGATGGTTTAATGGTCACAGAGGACACATTTTAGACGTGTTCAGTTCCACGTGTGCAAGGGGAATAAGTTTCTGAGCCACCTTGCACACATGCAGCATTACTGCTGTACAAGGTGGCTGTGAAACATACAAACGCCTGGGGGAGGGGGGACAAGTTCCCTTCAATTTCAGTTCTTGTGTCTGCGTGGCTGTTGCAGGACACGATGCCGGCTACACAGCAGGGGAACAGCTGGCGGTGCTGAACCCCACTGACACATTGGCGAGGTGTTTGGCTCTGTGCAGCCAGCACTTCTGGGCCCCAACTGGCGGTGTTAGAGCCCAGGGTCAGCAGGAGGAGTAGAGGGAGCGGAGTGTAGGCCGAAGCCTGCACTGGCGGCAGCTTTAGGTCTGTTGTGTCTGCGTGGCTGTTGCAGGACACGTTGCCGGCTACACAGCAGGGGTACAGCTGGTGTTGCTGAACCCCACTGACACATTGGCTGGTGTTTTTCTCTGTGCAGCGAGGCACATCTGGGCGCCAACTGGCGGTGTTAGAGCCCAGGGTCAGCAGGAGGAGCATAGTGTAGGCCGAAGCCTGCACTGGAGCAAGTTGAAAGGGGACCTTTAACCCCCCCCCCCCCAGGGGTTTGTAGCTGAAAGAGCCATATTGTACAGCACTAATGCTGGAAAAGGTAAACTTAGCTCTTTTAATTATGGTCCTTGCAAACGCTGAACTTGACACTTATGAAATGTGTCCCCTCACACCGTTAAACCGTCCGGTCGGAGGGACTTTCCTTTGTCATGTGACACAGCACAGCTGTCATTCTTACCCCCTTGGCGCCGTGCGCTGCCTCCTCAGCGTTGTTTGAATCTGTCCCGGAGCCTGCGCTGTTATGTTAGCCCTTGTCCATGCACACATTTTGCGCTGCCCATCTTCTGACATCATTTGGTGTCAGGCTGGCTGCGCCTGTGTGGCTGCGCTGGCCAAGATCCCGCCTCGCTGTGTCATCTAATGTAATCACTCTGTGGACCTGTGATCCATGGGCATGCGCAGTGCATATCCTTGCCTCTCACTCCCCTCCTTCCAGCTTCTTCAGACTGTGCGGCGTCATGGCCGTGGCATGCTATTAGGGATCAGCTGACGGCGCACAGTCTGAAGAGGGCTGAGGGAGATGAGAGAGAGGCGTAGGTTAAGATATGCACTGTGCATGTCCATGGATCACAGGCCCGCAGTGGGATTAAATCAGAAGACACTACGAGGCGGGATCTCGTCCAGCGCGGCCGCACAGGCGCAGCCAGCCTGACACCAAATGATGTCAGAAGATGGGCAGCGCAAAATGTGTGCATGGACAAGGGCTAACATAACAGCGCAGGCTCCGGGACAGATTCAAACAACGCTGAGGAGGCGGCGCACGGCGCCAAGGGGGTAAGAATGACAGCTGTGCTGCGTCACATGACAAAGGAAAGTCCCTCCGACCGGACGGTTTAACGGTGCGAGGGGACACATTTCATAAGTGTCAAGTTCAGCGTGTGCAAGGAGCACCACAAAAAGAGCCACTTTTTCCTTTTGCATCATTATTACTGCTGAACAAGGTGGCTCTTTCAGTAACAAACGCCTTGGGGGGGGGGACAGGTTCCCTTAAATTTAAGTTGCTGTGCCTGCGTGGCGGTCGCATGACACGTTGCCGTATACACAGCAGGGGAACAGCAGGCATTATTGAACCCCACTAACACATTGGCGAGGTGTTTGGCTCTGTGCGGACAGCACTTCTGGACAACAACTAGCGGTGTTGGAGCCCAGGGACAGAAGGAGGAGGAGGTGGAGGAGAGAGGAGGGATTGCCACACACACAGCTGGGGAACAGCTGACGTTACTGAACCCCAATAACAGAGGAGCGACTGTTGACTGTGCGTACAGCACTACCAAGCAACAACTAGCGGTGTTGGAGCCCAGGGACAGAAGGAGGAGGAGGTGGAGGAGAGAGGAGGGATTGCCACACACACAGCTGGGGAACAGCTGACGTTACTGAACCCCAATAACAGAGGAGCGACTGTTGACTGTGCGTACAGCACTACCAAGCAACAACTAGCGGTGTTGGAGCCCAGGGACAGCAGGAGGAGGAGGTGGAGGAGAGAGGAGGGATTGCCACACACACAGCTGGGGAACAGCTGACGTTACTGAACCCCAAAAACAGAGGAGCGACTGTTGACTGTGCAGACAGCACTACCAGGCAACAACTAGCGGTGTTGGAGCCCAGGGACAGCAGGAGGAGGAGGTGGAGGAGAGAGGAGGGATTGCCACACACACAGCTGGGGAACAGCTGACGTTACTGAACCCCAAAAACAGAGGAGCGACTGTTGACTGTGCGGACAGCACTACCAGGCAACAACTAGCGGTGTTGGAGCCCAGGGACAGCAGGAGGAGGAGGTGGAGGAGAGAGGAGGGATTGCCACACACACAGCTGGGGAACAGCTGACGTTACTGAACCCCAATAACAGAGGAGTGACTGTGGACTGTGCGGACAGCACTTCCGGACAACAACTAGCGGTGTTGGAGCCCAGGGACAGAAGGAGGAGGAGGAGGTGGAGGAGAGAGGAGGGATTGCCACACACACAGCTGGGGAACAGCTGACGTTACTGAACCCCAATAACAGAGGAGCGACTGTTGACTGTGTGTACAGCACTACCAAGCAACAACTAGCGGTGTTGGAGCCCAGGGACAGAAGGAGGAGGAGGTGGAGGAGAGAGGAGGGATTGCCACACACACAGCTGGGGAACAGCTGACGTTACTGAACCCCAAAAACAGAGGAGCGACTGTTGACTGTGCGGACAGCACTACCAGGCAACAACTAGCGGTGTTGGAGCCCAGGGACAGAAGGAGGAGGAGGTGGAGGAGAGAGGAGGGATTGTCACACACACAGCTGGGGAACAGCTGACGTTACTGAACCCCAAAAACAGAGGAGCGACTGTTGACTGTGCGGACAGCACTACCAGGCAACAACTAGCGGTGTTGGAGCCCAGGGACAGCAGGAGGAGGAGGTGGAGGAGAGAGGAGGGATTGCAACACACACAGCTGGGTAACAGCTGACGTTACTGAACCCCAATAACAGAGGAGCGACTGTGGACTGTGCGGACAGCACTTCCGGACAACAACTAGCGGTGTTGGAGCCCAGGGACAGAAGGAGGAGGAGGAGGTGGAGGAGAGAGGAGGGATTGCCACACACACAGCTGGGGAACAGCTGACGTTACTGAACCCCAATAACAGAGGAGCGACTGTTGACTGTGCGTACAGCACTACAAAGCAACAATTAGCGGTGTTGGAGCCCAGGGACAGAAGGAGGAGGAGGTGGAGGAGAGAGGAGGGATTGCCACACACACAGCTGGGGAACAGCTGACGTTACTGAACCCCAAAAACAGAGGAGCGACTGTTGACTGTGCGGACAGCACGACCAGGCAACAACTAGCGGTGTTGGAGCCCAGGGACAGCAGGAGGAGGAGGTGGAGGAGAGAGGAGGGATTGCTACACACACAGCTGGGGAACAGCTGACGTTACTGAACCCCAATAACAGAGGAGCGACTGTGGACTGTGCGGACAGCACTTCCGGACAACAACTAGCGGTGTTGGAGCCCAGGGACAGAAGGAGGAGGAGGAGGTGGAGGAGAGAGGAGGGATTGCCACACACACAGCTGGGGAACAGCTGACGTTACTGAACCCCAATAACAGAGGAGCGACTGTTGACTGTGTGTACAGCACTACCAGGCAACAACTAGCGGTGTTGGAGCCCAGGGACAGCAGGAGGAGCAGAGGAACACAGTGTAGGCCGAAGCCTGATTGGAGAAAGTCGAAAGGGAACCTTTAACCCCCCCAAGGCGTTTGTAGCTGAAAGAGCCAGCCTGTGCAGCACAAAGGATGCAAAAGGAAAAGGTGGCTCTTTTCATTATGCTCCTTGCAAACACAGAACTAAACACTTATAAAATGTGTCCCCTGATACCGTGAGACCGTCCCGAAGGTGGGACTTTCCTTCGTAATATGACGCAGCACAGCTGTCATTCCTACCCCCTTGGCGCCGTGCCCCGGCTCCTCAGCGTTGTTTGATTCCATCCCGGAGCCTGCGCTGTTATGTTATCCCTTGGCCAGGCACACTTAGCGCTGCCCATCTTCTGACATCATTTGGTGTCAGGCTGGCTGCACCTGTGCGGCCGCGCTGGCCGAGAGCCCGCCTCGCAGTGTCGTCTAATGTAATCCCACCTCGGGCCTGGGATCCGTGGCCATGCGCAGTGCATATCCTCGCCTCTCACTCCCCTCCCTACGGCTTCTTCAGACTGTGCGGCGTCACGGCCGTGGCATGCTATTAGGGATCAGCTGACGGCGCACAGTCTGAAGAAGGCGTAGGGAGATGAGTGTGAGGCGGAGGTTCAGATATGCACTGCGCATGTCCATGGATCTCAGGCCCCCAGTGGGATTAAATCAGAAGACACTGCGAGGCGGGCTCTCGGCCAGCGCGGCCGCACAGGCGCCGTCAGCCTGACACCAAATGATGTCAGAAGATGGGCAGCGCTAAGTGTGCCTGGCCAAGGGATAACATAACAGCGCAGGCTCCGGGACGGAATCAAACAATGCTGAGGAGCCGGGGCACGGCGCCAAGGGGGTAGGAATGACAGCTGCGCTGCGTCATATTACGAAGGAAAGTCCCACCTCCGGGACGGTTTTACGGTATCAGTGGACACATTTTATAAGTGTTAAGTTCTGCGTGTGCAAGGAGCTAAACAAAAATAGCTACCTTTTCCTTGTGCAGCATTACTGCTGCACAAGATGGCTCTTTCAGTAACAAACGCCTTGGGGGGGGGGACAGGTTCCCTTACATTTCAGTTGTTGTGTCAGCGTGGCGGTCGCAGGACACATTGCCGGCTACACAGCTGGGGATCAGCTGACGTTACTGAAACCCAAGAACACTGGGTCGTATGTTTTGACTGTGCAGACGGCACTTCTGAGCCTCAACTGGCGGTGTTGGAACCCAGGAATTAAAGTTCAGGTGGTAGAAAGATGAACACAACAGGAGACCTGGATACTGTAGACAGTCACCTAATTATTTAATCAGGAAGAGGAGTGGCAAATTTCTGCGAGATCCAGGCCTTGTTCACTTTCAGGAAAGTAAGCCGGTCAACGTTATCGGAGGATAGTCGCATGCGACGGTCAGTTAGTACACCACCTGCAGCACTAAAGACGCATTCCGATAATACACTAGCCGCAGGGCAAGCCAGCACCTCCAATGCATACTGGCTTAGCTCTGGCCATGTATCCAGCTTTGAGACCCAAAACTTGAAAGGGGAAGAGCCGTCTGGGAGTACAGCAAGAGGGCAAGACATGTAGTCTGTCACCATCTGACGGAACCGTTGCCTCCTGCTGACTGGAGCCGTCTGTGATGGTGTAGACTTTTGTGGCGGGCACACAAAACTGTGCCACAGTTGGGCCATACTGGTCTTGCCTTGGGCAGAGGCACTGCTTCTGCTCTCTCTTTGTGCAGAGCCTCCTCCACTGCCTGGACGCACTGAGCTGCTTTGTAATGCACTAGCAGCACTTCTCTCAGTTGGAATGGAGAAGATGATGGAATTCACCAGTGTCTCTTGGTACTCCCGCATTTTTCGCTCGCGGTTCAATGGTGTGATGAGGCTTTCTACGTTGTCCCGGTAGCGAGGATCGAGGAGGGTGAACACCCAATAATCAGACATGTTGAGAATGTGGGCGATGCGGCGGTCGTTTCTCAGGCACTGCAGCATGTAATCCACCATGTGCTGCAGACTGCCAACTGCCCAAGAAACGCTGTCCCCTGCTAGAGACGTGATCTCTGCCCACTCGTCATCACCCCACCCTCGCTGTACACACTGAGTACTGGACAATTGTGTAACTCCCTCCTCTGGACGGATGTCTTCCTCCTCCATTGACTACTCCTCATCCTCCTCACAAAGTGTCCCCTGCCTACGCGTTTGTGAGGAACCACGTGGCGCTGACTGTCCAGAAGATGATGGAAATGGTGAATCCTCATCCTCCACCTCTTCCACAACATCATCCCTTAGCGCTTGCAGTGATTTTTCAAGCAGGCAGATAAGGGGGACAGTCATGCTGACTAGTGCATCATCTGCACTCGCCATCCGCGTGGAATAATCGAAGGGACGCAAAACCTGGCAGACGTCCTTCATAGTGGCCCACTCTGTGGTTGTGAAGTCTGAACGGCGCGGAGTGCGACTTCTTTGTGCCTGATGCAGCTGGTACTCCATTACAGCTTGCTGCTGCTCACACAACCGCTCCAACATATGTAACGTGGAATTCCACCTGGTAGGTAGGTCACATATGATGCGATGTTCCGGCAGGCGGTGTCGGCGCTGCAGAGCCGCAATGCGCGATTTTGCCGTGCTGGAACGCCGCAAGTGAGCACACTCTAGGCGGACCTTGTGCAGCAGTGCATCAAGATCCGGATAGTCCCTCAAAAAACTCTGCACGACCAAATTGAGCACATGTGCCAGACATGGGATGTGAGTGAGGTTGCCGAGGCCCAGAGCTGCCACCAGATTTCGGCCATTATCACACACTACCATGCCTGGCTGGAGATTCGCTGCCACAAACCACACATCGCTCTGCTGCTTGATGGCATTCCAGAGCTCCTGCGCTGTGTGGCTTCGATTCCCCAAAGAAATTAATTTCAAGATGGCCTGTTGACGTTTGGCCACGGCTGTGCTCATGTCGGTCGTAACAGGTACACGTTCATCACGGGTCCATGTGGAGGTGGACTGTGACGGCTCCTGCAGCGATGATTCTGAGGAACTGGTGTAAGAGGAGGAGTCAATGCGTACAGAATGGATTCCTGCAATCCTTGGAGTGGGCAGGACACGTCCTGCGCCACTCGCACGGTCTGTACCCGGCTCAACGACATTAACCCAATGGGCAGTGAGGGACAGGTATCGCCCCTGTCCATGTTGACTGGTCCACGCATCGGTGGTGAGGTGGACCTTGCTACTGACGGCGTTCAGTAGCGCGTGTTTTATGTGTCCCTCCACATGCTTGTGCAGGGCAGGGGCAGCTTGCCTGCTGAAGTAAAAGCGGCTGGGCACATTGTACTGTGGGACTGCCAATGACATCAAGTCACGGAAGCTGTCAGTCTCCACCAGCCTGAATGACAGCATTTCCAGTGACAGAAGTTTGGCAATGCCTGCAGTCAAAGCCTTTGCTCGTGGGTGGTTTGACGAGAAAGGCCGCCTTTTCTCCCATGCCTGTACTACCGATGGCTGTAGACTGGGCTGGGAGTGTGTGGATGACTGGGAAAGTGGTGCTGCGGGTCGAATTACAGTGGGTCTCTGGACAACAGGGCCAGAGGTTCTTCCACGGCGATCCTGGGAGGAAGCCGAACCAGCTGCATGTGAGCTGGAGGAAGAGGCAACACGAGCTGAAGTGGTGGTAGCTGCCGCTGTTGGTTGGCCTAGTTCTTCAGTGTGTTTTTCTAACTCCGCCGCGTGCCTGTTGCGCACATGTTTCCACATGTTGGAGGTATTGAGGTTGCTGACATTTCGACCTCTTTTGACTTTGTGATGACACACCTTGCATTTGACATAGCAAATGTCATCTGCAACTGTGTCAAAAAAGGGCCAGACACTGCAAGTCTTGGGAGCGCCCTTTTTGGCTTTTGGAACAGACATGCTCCTAACGGGTGCCAAAGTGGAGGCTACAGGCTGCGCAGTCTTCCCCCTCCCTCTACCTCTTTGGCCCATTCTAGGAATCTCTTCCTCGGAGCTGCTCCCACCACCTTCCTGTCCCTCACGCCATGATGGGTCAAGGACCTCATCATCTACACTACCCTCTGCCACCAACTGCTCCTCCTGGGTAGTCTCAGCAGCAGAGCACGCACCAGAAAGTGGCACCTGAGTGTCATCATCAGCGGATGCGGCCTGCGATGTGGTGACCGGAGGCACTGGCTCACCCGCCTCTTCAGACTCAGAGAGAGAAAAAGCTGTTGGGCATCACTGCACCCTGCCTCTTCTTCCATTTCTCCAATGCTGCTTGGCTGGCCCCCTGTTTCCAAGCCAAGAGATTCAGAGAACAGAAGTAGAGACGGCTCCTGTCCTGGGCTCTCTGTCTGCCTGGCCAATTTGGCAGGTGGTGAAGAGACAGATGGCTGCTCTCCAGTGCTCTGTGTCTGAGAGGATGTGGCACTAATTGAAGTCGATGCGTTAGCTGCCATCCATCCGACAACGGCTTCAATTTGGTCTTCATGCAGCAGCGGTGTACGGCGCTCTGCGACAAAGCTGCGCATGAAGGACTGTTCCCTGGTGAAACTGGGTGCTGAGGAGTCACCGGTGCCCGCAGCAGGCACAGAATCCCCACGTCCTCTCCCTGCTCCGCGCCCACGCCCACGTGCCTTACTCCCTGCCTTCTTCATCTTGGTTGACTGATAAAGATAAGCAGAAAAGTACTAACGGCTTTGTGTGCTTATTCCTGAACAGCTCCGAGTCCTAACAGGTATAGGAAACACTAATTTTCTAAAGTGTGGACTAGACTTTAATATGAGCTAATGTGGCCTACACAAATGTAAAGTGGTGTGTTTGGTGAACTTTATTATTTATTTATTTTTGGGGGGCTGAACTGACAACAGAGAGAGCTGCAGTCACACGGAGACCGTGCAGACAGCCGTAAACGGCGCTGCAAGGCCCAAAAAACCTCCTCTACTTTATCCTATGTAGTGTTTTTCCACAAGTTAGCTGGATACGGGTGGAAAGACACTAATAGGAATTTTTTGAAAAAATGTGCAGCAGCCTGCACTACTTAAAACAAAAGGAAAATTGATTTTACGGTATGACGCAGTGAAGAACCCTGAGCTGGATACAACCAGGCTATGGCTGCTCACAGACAACAGGGCGAGCTGCAGTCACACGGAGACCGTGCAGACAGCCGTAAACGGCGCTGCAAGGCCCAAAAAACCTCCTCTACTTTATCCTATGTAGTGTTTTTCCACAAGTTAGCTGGATACGGGTGGAAAGACACTAATAGGAATTTTTTGAAAAAATGTGCAGCAGCCTGCACTACTTAAAACAAAAGGAAAATTGATTTTACGGTATGACGCAGTGAAGAACCCTGAGCTGGATACAACCAGGCTATGGCTGCTCACAGACTACAGGGCGAGCTGCAGTCACACGGAGACCGTGCAGACAGCCGTAAACGGCGCTGCAAGGCCCAAAAAACCTCCTCTACTTTATCCTATGTAGTGTTTTTCCACAAGTTAGCTGGATACGGGTGGAAAGACACTAATAGGAAATTTTTGAAAAAATGTGCAGCAGCCTGCACTACTTAAAACAAAAGGAAAATTGATTTTACGGTATGACGCAGTGAACAACCCTGAGCTGGATACAACCAGGCTATGGCTGCTCACAGACTACAGGGCGAGCTGCAGTCACACGGAGACCGTGCAGACAGCCGTAAACGGCGCTGCAAGGCCCAAAAAACCTCCTCTACTTTATCCTATGTAGTGTTTTTCCACAAGTTAGCTGGATACGGGTGGAAAGTCACTAATAGGAATTATTACAAAAAATGAGCAGCAGACTACACTACTTGAAAAAAAAAAAAAAAGAACATTATGAGGCAATGAACCACCCTCCCTGAACTGAATACAACCAGCTATGGATGGCCTATGGCTGCACACAGACTAGAGAGTGGGCTGCACTCACACACACACACACACACAGACCTTGCAGATCGCTGTGAAAACAGCGCTGCAAGGCAAAAGCAAGGTGATTAGTAAGTGAACACAGCGGTTGCTAAATTAGCCTTGGAAAAGCACAAAGAAGCAAATCGCTATCTCTAAACTGGCCCTCAGTCAGCAAACAGCGTCCTGTCACTAACTGAATTCACAGCAGAGTGAGCGAAAAATGGCGCCAGCGACTTTTAAACTGCATCATGACATCATTTCAGCTGCCAATCACAGCCTTGCCAGTAGTTTCATGCCCTCCATGCTGAACAGGATGTGCCCACACTTGGAATCATTCTCATTGGCTGATTTCGTGCAAATTTGTGCAGTTTGAATCCTGGGAACTTCCGATTCCGGTATCCGATACGCGGCAAGTATCGGATCTCGGTATCGGAATTCCGATACCGCTAAGTATCGGCCGATACCCGATACTTGCGGTATCGGAATGCTCAACACTATTAATAATACATCATAAATTTTTGTAGAGTATAGACATAGGAAACGTAACAGGTAGAGTTGAGAGACTTTTACTTTTTTCGGATCGAGTTGGGTTTCGCGAAACTCGACTTTGTCAAAAGTCGGGTAGGGTGAAATCGGCCGATTATTGCGAAAAGTCGGGGGCTGACTGAAACACGAAACCCAATGCAAGTCAATGGGTAATCAAAGTCGGCAGTGAGTGGAGGACAGGAAAACACCTACAGTGCCCATTTTAATGCCAAAAACATCAATTCTTATTACTTAAGCTTGTCAATCTTAATTTACTTTATAATAATAGTTAGGCATTGAAAACTGGGGGTCATTTGGCTATAGTTGGGGGGGTAGGGCTGGCTCAAGATTTTCGTGGGCCCAGGACACGTGGAATACATCACGGCGGTGGAGCAGGGAGAGGTAAGTATTTCAACTTTGCAAGTGCTGTGATCCTGAGCAAGCGGGGGGGGGCCCACTCGTTGGCACTGGCACAGGGCCCCTCAAAGTACGGCAGTGTGTTTGACGGCGGGTGGCGTTTCCCACTGGCAGAGACACTTTTGCGTACTATGAGGGGCCCTGTGCCAGTGAAGTCGCCAACGAGTATGCCCCCCCACCTGATGAAGGAACCTGCACTTTCATCTGCACCTTCCTCTTTGTCCCCGTGTAAGGTGGTATAGTATGCGGGAAGGGGAACCTGACTTTCAGCAGGGTCAGATTCTGGCTGTGTAATGTGCAAGGGGAATGTAGTGGTCTGGGTCAATGTACCAGCAGACTCATCTAGCAGTGGCTGGGCAATGGGCAGGATGAGGAGGAAACACAGATATAGGCCCAAATAATAAAATAGGCTAAATGCAGTTCAAAATTGGTAACATGACTAAACAGGCGGCATTGCTTTGTTCAGTGGAGGAAAACTGTAATGAGTGGCAGACACAGTTAGTAGGCCCAAATAATAAAGTAGGCTAAATGCAGTTCAAATGTGGTAACTAGGGTTGAGCGAAACGGATCGGTCAATTTCATAAATCGCCGACTTTCGGCAAAGTCGGGTTTCATGAAACCCAAGCCGATCCCAGTGTGGGATCGGCCATGCGGTCGGTGATCTTCGCGCCAAAGTCGCGATTCATATGACATATTCAGCGCCATTTCTCAGCCAATGAAGGTGGATGCAGAGTGTGGGCAGCGTGATGGCATAGGTCTCGGTCCCCACCATCTTAGAGAAGGGCATTACAGTGATTGGCTTGCTTTCAGCGGCGTCACAGGGGCTATAAAGGGGCGTGCACGCCGACCGCCATCTTACTTCTGCCGATCGTAGCATAGGAAGAGGTTGCTGCAGCTTCGTCAGAAGCAGGGATATTGTTAGGGAGGAAAGATTAACCCCCAAACCGCTTGTGCTGTAGCGATTTCCACTGTCCAACACCACCTTTTCTTTCCAGGGACTGTGGAGGCTAGATTTCTGTGCATCAGCTCTGTAGCTTATAAGGCTCCCTGATAGCTGCATTGCTGTTTGTACGCCGCTGTGCAAACCAACTGCTTTTTTCAAAGCAAAAATCCTGTTGATTCTTTCTGCACAGTTCTCTTGTTTCTTTGTCCACACTCTTGTGTGCAGCAGTCCTTTTTATTGCTGCCATACTTGTCCTTCGATCATTGTAGGGAGATTGAAATTCTACTACAGCCCTTGTATTTTTTGATATATCTGCCAGCAACTTTCTGCCAATCAAACTGTGTAGTGTAATACAGTGGGCCTGATATTTTCCTGCATTCTCCCACACATAAAAAGGGAGATTTATATTCCCACTGAGTGCATCTGCGTCAGTCCTGTTTGTGGCATATCTGCCAGCCACTTTCTGCCACTCAAACTGTGTAGTGTAATACAGTGGGCCTGATTTCTTTCTGCATTCTCCCACACATAAAAAGGGAAATTTCTATTGCCACTAAGTGCATCTGCGTCAGTCCTGTTTGTGGCATATCTGTCAGCCACTTTCTGACACTGAAACTGTGTACTGTAATACAGTGGGCCTGATTTTCCCGGCAGACTCCCACACCTATAAAAGGAAATTTCTATTGCCACTAAGTGCATCTGCGTCAGTCCTGTTTGTGGCATATATGCCAGCCACTTTCTTCCACTCAAACTGTGTAGTGTAATACAGTGGGCCTGATTTTTCTGCTGTCTCCCACACATAAAAAGGGAGATTTACTGTTTATTGCCACTAAGTGCATCTACGGTAGTCCTCTTTGTGGCATATCTGCCAGCCACTTTCTGCCACTTAAACTGTGTAGTGTAATACAGTGGGCCTGATTTCTTTCTGCATTCTCCCACACATAAAAAGGGAGATTTAAATAGCCACTGAGTGCATCTGCGTCAGTCATGTTTGTGGCATGTCTGCCAGCCACTTTCTGCCACTCAAACTGTGTAGTGTAATACAGTGGGCCTGATTTCTTTCTGCATTCTCCCACACATAAAAAGGGAAATTTCTATTGCCACTAAGTGCATCTGCGTCAGTCCTGTTTGTGGCATATCTGCCAGCCACTTTCTGACAATGAAACTGTGCAGTGTAATACAGTGGGCCTGATTTTCCCAGCAGTCTCCCACACCTATAAAGGGAAATTTCTATTGCCACTAAGTGCATCTGCATCAGTCCTGTTTGTGGCATATCTGCCAGTCACTTTCTGCCACTCAAACTGTGTAGTGTAATACAGTGGGCCTGATTTTTCTGCTGTCTCCCACACATAAAAAGGGAGATTTATATTGCCACTGAGTGCACCTGCGCCAGTCCTGTTTGTGGCATATCTGCCAGCCACTTTCTGCCACTCAAACTGTGTAGCGTAATACAGTGGGCCTGATTTCTTTCTGAATTCTCCCACACACAAAAAGGAGATTTATATTGCCACTGAGTGCATCTGCGTCAGTCCTGTTAGTGGCATATCTGCCAGCCACTTTTTGACACTTAAACTGTGTAGTGTAACACAGTGGGCCTGATTTCTTTCTGCATTCTCCCACACATAAAAAGGGAAATTTCTATTGCCACTAAGTGCATCTGCGTCAGTCCTGTTTCTTGCATATCTGTCAGCCACTTTCTGACACTGAAACTGTGTAGTGTAATAACAGTGGGCCTGATTTTCCCAGCAGTCTCCCACACCTATAAAGGGAAATTTCTATTGCCACTAAGAGCATCTGCTTCAGTCCTGTCTGTGGCATATCTGCCAGCCACTTTCTGCCACTCAAACTGTGTAGTGTAATACAGTGGGCCTGATTTCTTTCTGCATTCTCCCACACATAAAAAGGGAAATTTCTATTGCCACTAAGTGCATCTGCGTCAGTCCTGTTTGTGGCATATCTGTCAGCCACTTTCTGACACTGAAACTGTGTGGTGTAATACAGTGGGCCTCATTTTCCCAGCAGTCTCCCACACCTATAAAGGGAAATTTCTATTGCCACTGAGTGCATCTGCGTCAGTCCTGTTTGTGGCATGTCTGCCAGCCACTTTCTGCCACTCAAACTGTGTAGTGTAATGCACTGGGCCTGATTTCTTTCTGCATTCTCCCACACATAAAAAGGGAAATTTCTATTGCCACTAAGTGCATCTGCGTCAGTCCTGTTTGTGGCATATCTGTCAGCCACTTTCTGACACTGAAACTGTGTAGTGTAATACAGTGGGCCTGATTTTTACAGCAATCTCCCACACCTATAAAAGGAAATTTCTAAATTTCTATTGCCACTAAGGCTACGTTCACATTTGCGGTCAGCGCCGCAGCGTCGGGCGCCGCAGCGTCGCCGCATGCGTCATGCGCCCCTATATTTAACATGGGGGCGCATGGACATGCGTTGTGCTGCGTTTTGCACCGCATGGCCGCAAGCGTTGGACGCAAGAAACGCTTCAAGTTGCATTTTTTTTGCGTCCAACTTTCGGCCAAAAAGGACGCATGCGGCGCAAAACGCAGCGTTTTAGCGTGCGTTTTGCCGCGTTTTTGTTTGCGTTGTGCGCTGCGGCGCCGACGCTGCGGCGCACAACGCAAATGTGAACGTAGCCTAAGTGCATCTGCGTCAGTCCTGTTTGTGGCATATCTGTCAGCCACTTTCTGACACTGAAACTGTGTAGTGTAATAACAGTGGGCCTGATTTTCCCAGCAGTCTCCCACACCTATAAAGGGAAATTTCTATTGCCACTAAGAGCATCTGCTTCAGTCCTGTCTGTGGCATATCTGCCAGCCACTTTCTGCCACTCAAACTGTGTAGTGTAATACAGTGGGCCTGATTTCTTTCTGCATTCTCCCACACATAAAAAGGGAAATTTCTATTGCCACTAAGAGCATCTGCTTCAGTCCTGTCTGTGGCATATCTGCCAGTCACTTTCTGCCACTCAAACTGTGTAGTGTAATACAGTGGGCCTGATTTCTTTCTGCATTCTCCCACACATAAAAAGGGAAATTTCTATTGCCACTAAGTGCATCTGCGTCAGTCCTGTTTGTGGCATATCTGTCAGCCACTTTCTGACACTGAAACTGTGTAGTGTAATACAGTGGGCCTGATTTTTACAGCAATCTCCCACACCTATAAAGGGAAATTTCTAAATTTCTATTGCCACTAAGTGCATCTGCGTCAGTCCTGTTTGTGGCATATCTGCCAGCCGCTTTCTGCCACTCAAACTGTGTAGTGTAATACAGTGGGCCTGATTTCTTTCTGCATTCTCCCACACATAAAAAGGGGAATTTCTATTGCCACTAAGTGCATCTGCGTCAGTCCTGTTTGTGGCATATCTGTCAGCCACTTTCTGACACTGAAACTGTGTAGTGCAATACAGTGGGCCTGATTTTCCCAGCAGTCTCCCACACCTATAAAGGAAAACTTCTATTGCCACTAAGTGCATCTGCGTCAGTCCTATTTGTTCATATCTGCCAGCCACTTTCTGCCACTCAAACTGTGTAGTGTAATACAGTGTGCCTGATTTCTTTCTGCTGTCTCCCACACATAAAAAGGGAGATTTATATTGCCACTGAGTGCGTCTGCTTCAGTCCTGTTTGTGGCATATCTGACCAGCCACTTTCTGCCACTCAAACTGTGTAGTGTAATACACTGGGCCTGATTTCTTTCTGCATTCTCCCACACATAAAAAGGGAGATTTATATTGCCACTGAGTGCATCTGCGTCAGTTCTGTTTGTGGCATATCTGTCAGCCACTTTCTGACACTGAAACTGTGTAGTGTAATACAGTGGGCCTGATTTTCCCAGCAGTTTCCCACACCTATAAAGGGAAATTTCTATTGCCACTAAGTGCATCTGCGTCAGTCCTGTTTGTGGCATATCTGCCAGCCACTTTCTGCCACTCAATCTGTGTAGTGTAATACAGCGGGCCTGATTTTTCTGCTGTCTCACACACATAAAAAGGGAGATTTATATTGCCACTGAGTGCATCTGCTTCAGTCCTGTTTGTGGCATATCTGCCAGCCACTTTCTGCCACTCAAACTGTGTAGTGTCATACAGTGGGCCTGATTTTCCCAGCAGTCTCCCAAACCTATAAAGGGAAATTTCTATTGACACTAAGTGCATCTGCGTCAGTCCTGTTTGTGGCATATCTGTCAGCCACTTTCTGACACTGAAACTGTGTAGTGCAATACTGTGGGCCTGATTTTCCTAGCAGTCTCCCACACCTATAAAGGGAAATTTCTATTGCCACTAAGTGCATCTGCGTCAGTCCTGTTTGTGGCATATCTGTCAGCCACTTTCTGACACAGAAACTGTGTAGTGTAATACAGTGGGCCTGATTTTCCCAGCAGTCTCCCACACCTATAAAGGTAAATTTCTATTGCCACTAAGCGCATCTGCGTCAGTCCTGTTTGTGGCATATCTTTCAGCCACTTTCTGACACTGAAACTATGTAGTGTAATACAGTGGGCCTGATTTTCCCAGCAGTCTCCCACACCTATAAAGGGAGATTTAAATTCACAACAAGTTTACGTACACCTTCTACCTGGTTTTACAGTACCATATAACGGTTGTTAGTTTGGTTACATTTTTGCAAGAATGAGGAAGTCTGGTGGAAGAGGTCGTGGCCGTGTGCGGTCATTGCCAGCTGGTAATGATGGTAGTGGTGGTGGAGCATCAGGTGGTTGTGGGAAAAGCAAGATAGCACCTAAGTCTCGAGTTGTTGAGCCAGCGTCATCGTCTGGCTACACAAGGCCTCGAACGCTCCCTTTTCTGGGAGTAGGAAAACCGCTTTTAAAGCTGGAGCAGCAGGAAAAAGTTTTGTCTTTCCTTGCTGACTTTGCCTCCTCTTCGGAAAGTGCAAAATTTAAAAGCAGCGCGTCTTCAGTGGATGCTCCCGGTCAGGAACAAGTCGCTTCCTTGTGTCCTTCACCCAGAACAACAGTGAAGGATGCGTCAGGCGACACAACAGGTTACTCCATGGAGCTCTTTACACATACCGTGCCTGGGTTAGAAAGGGAAATTGTTAACAGGCCATTGCCATTACAAGATGAATCGTACATGGAGTGCACAGATGCACAGCCACAGCTAGATTATTATGCTGTTCCATTGACTCAGATCACAACATTGCCCTCACAGTGTACTGAGCCAGAATCTGACCCTGATGAGACTATGGTGCCCCGTCCCGAACGCTATAGCACTGGCTTACATGGTGACACAGAGGAAGGTGCACAGGACATAGAAGAGGAGGTGATAGATGACCCAGTTGTTGACCCCGATTGGCAGCCATTGGGGGAACAGGGTGCCGCTGGCAGTAGCTCTGAAGCGGAGGAGGAGGAGGACCCGCAGCAGGCATCAACATCGCAACAGCTTTCATCTGGCAGGCCCGTATCTGGCCAAAAACGTGTGTCAAAACCAAAAACAGTTGTAGGACAGCGTGGCCATCCGGTTAAAGTAGCACAGTGTGCAATGCCTGAAAAGGTATTCGATAGTAGGAAGAGTGCAGTCTGGCAATTTTTTAACCAAGATCCGAATGATCAGTGCAAAGTGATCTGTAAGAAATGCTCAAGGACCTTAACGTTGTTGCACCCGCTCACAATGAAGCTAGTCAGCAACGCTACATTCCTTCCCTCACTGTAAGACCACCGCTTACG